>NC_044368.1:19930823-20002777 GCF_007364275.1 Archocentrus centrarchus | reverse complement strand
AACACTCACAGTCTGATTCACACCCCCACTCTGCCATCCACTCCCCTCACACACCCACATACACAAAGACATAGACATACAAACTCCTCTGTATCTTGCATACCCCCCCCCCCCCCCCCACACACACACACACACACACCCGTACCCAAGCACTCCCGTAATCCCCTTCCTCACCAGGCTTAAGCCTCCCACCTTGGTGCTGCTCCCTACTCCTCTCCAGGGCTATCATGTAGCTTTCTGACATTCTTTTGAGACATGGTACCAATCGCAGGGAGATAAGATGCTAAACCTCCCCATAATTTAGTGCATTCTTTGTATCACCTTTGAGCAGATTTATTGTTTCTACTTTCTAGTTGTGACATACATTCAAACTTTTAATTTGTCATTCAGGATTTACAAATACTCTCTGAGTAATAGCTGGACATGTGTCTTATTGTTTTTCTTTGTGGGAGCTGCAGTTTTGCATAGGAAACTTCAGTAAAAGAGAAAAAAAAAATTAATCACAGAACTGCCTAATTAAACAACAATTATGCAATACAACAATTTCACAGGCTAGTTTAAATGCTGGTCAACTGTCACAGCCATTTTTCCCCCGATAATTGTTTTACTTAAAATTTTGCATCCATGGTTTTATAATAAAATCAAATATGAATATGAAGCAAAAAACAAACAAAAAACACTGATTACTACAATGAGGGATCCAGAAGCCCTGCTACACTTAGTTTGGACCATTTTGATGACATGGTTTGGGTTCACTTGATTAATCACTCCTGTCTTAAGATGAAACATTGCTATCCAAAAGGGAGTGGTCTCAGGGAATAGCAAATCACCCTGTCCCTTCCATTTTAGTGGTTTGGGATGGCCATGTCCACAGACACACAACTAACAAAACTATTTGGCAATGATCATCTTGTCTCTCTACTCAACAAAAATCTAAGTCTAAGGTTTCCCAGCTAACCTCAGTTAAGACCATTCGCTAGATTTACATAGTACAACACTGTTTGTTTGATTCAAGCAAAACATGACTTGGTAGTTGATGGAGAAACCCATGCGGGCAAACACGGTGGTAAGATATTTCTTGTAGCTGGTCACCAGGTTTGCACACATCTCAAGTGGGATTTTGTCTCTCTCCTCTTCTTCTTCTGACTTCTCAAGCAGGGGGACCTTGTGGATGCTGCAAGATTTCAGTCCATTATGGCATAAGTGTGCTTGGTGACTGTGGTCCCAGCTGCCTCCAGATCATTAATAAGCTCCTGCTGTGTAGTTTTGGGCTGATTCACCACCTTCCTCATGATCATCCTCATCCCATGAGGGAAGATCTTGCATGGAGCTCCAGAAAGACAGGCGATTGATGGTGATTTTACATTTCTTCATTTCTGAAAAATTGCACCAACAGATGTCACCTCACTAAGTTTCTTGCTGATGGTCTTGTATCTCATTCCAGCCTTCTGCAGGTGTACAATCTTGTCCCTGACATCCTTTGACAGCTCTTTGGTCTTGCCCATGGTGGTGGAGAAGTTGGAGTGGAAGAAACTGATTCTGTGGACAGGTGTGCTTTATACATATGACCATTTGAGATCAGGAGTATCTGTGATTGATTGATTGGTTGGTTGGTTAGTTGGTTGTAATCTGTGTGCCACACTGGCACACAGCAAATCTGTGGGAGCTAGAATTCTGTCTGGGTTGTAAGGGATCAAATACTTATTTTACTCAATAACAAGCAAATCAATTTATACCTTTTTTTTGTAAAGTGTTTTTTCTGGATTTTGGGGTGATATTCTGTCTCTTTCCATTAAAATGAAACTAACATTAGAGATTTATTTCTTTGTGAGTGAGCAAAAACAGTACCTCTGTACCTGTGTGTCCTTGGACTGTTTGGCTTCTTACATGAATAGAACATGATCCAAAAAAAACTAAATTTAAGAACATGTTGATTTTTGTTCATGTGGTAAGACGTATCACATGTGGTTCACATGTGGTTCATGTGGTAAGACGTATCACATATGATAAGATTATTTTGGTTTAATTATACCAATCCCAAATAGTCCAAATAGTATAGTTGATACTATAAAGAGCACATATGTCAAAATGTTGCTGCAGATGGTGGCCTCCCTGAGCTCCCTGTTTCTGCATTTTCCTGTTCAAAAGAGCATATTCCTGTTTAACAAACAAACAAAAGGATGTCATATTTGGTATTTCAGCATCTAGAGATTCCTGGAGATTCTCTAGATGCTAAATGGAGAAATGCCTCATTGGCTCACATGGACGATACACAAGCCTATATTCTCTTCTTCAGTGTTTTTGCCTTCAGGGCTTTCTGTCAGAAAGTAGTAAGTAACAAAGCTGGCATTACAGCCAGGTTATGTCGGATGACTGGGTCAAACACAGATCCAAACCAGGAAGGGGAAGTTTACATCCCGTGTCAGGTCAAAAGTCAGTGTCTACTCAGCTGAGATTTTATTTTCAGGGTTCTATTGTTGTGGGTGAATGTGTGTTCTAAAGGAACATTATCCATGTGCCAGGAAACTATTATAAAGAGTAACAAAGTCTGCATAAGGACAAGATTGTGATAGATTTTGGACAAAACCACAGGGCTCAGGTCTGCATCCCATGTCAAGCCAAAAGTCACTGACTATTTTTTAGATTCAGTTAACTTTTTCTTTTTTCTTTCTCAGATTTCAGTTGTTTTCTTTTATTAAAGATGTCCTTTAGCACCTAGTGTCTCTATTCCAGTTCTAGATTGGGCCCATTTCAGCAGTAGCAGAGATAAGAGTTTATAGATCAGCAAATTTACGTTACTCATTTTTAAGGAAAATGTTAAATATTTTCTATTGTTTTTCTATGTAAATAACTGTTTAACTGCACTTTTGAAGTACAAAAATGTTCAGTCAGTACTTGATGTTTTTAATTATCAAATGTTGATAGAGCTGCAATGTGCATCAATGTGGGTGAGGTGGTGAAGAACCTATAAAATGGTTATGGTGGCCTTGTCACCAAAAACTCCTGGGCTTTTTTTTGTTTGTTTTTTTTGTTTGTTGTTGTTGTTGTCTTAATCTGACCATTGCATGGATTTAAGTGAGATGAATACTTTCCTGACTGATGTATATCTCCATCACACAGCGGACAGGCTCATTTTAAAGGATTTCAAGGGATACTTAACAAACCTCATAAAAGTGTACTAGTCTGTAAAAAATTGTTTGAACACCATTATTTTATTTGTTTAATTTCTGCAGGTCTTGACTCCAAGTGAGCATTTTAACATTTGCTTGATTTTCACCTTCAGATGAGAGAAACTTTTTTAGGGTGAAGGTGATGTGTGAACTGCAATGCTTTCATCAGGAAAATGTTCTCCATTGTTTGTTTCTTTGCTCTGCACAGGATGTCTTGTGTGGGAGGAGGTATGAGAGTAATGATGAGATGCAGAACACCTCACATCTTGTTATCAGAAGCCTGGTACCAAGTGGAACTGCATGTGTAACTTTAACCACATGTACGTAAAAGCGGTTTTAGAAAAGATTTGGTGTCAGGGGGTTCTGCTCCAGGTAACTGCATCTTTCCTGTGCTCTGCAAAATGGTATGTTGGTCCTTCAAGCCACACATCAAGCAAACATCTTGGCTTTGCAGAATAGCTGGGCAGGACAAGAGGTCAAGGGTTAAAGTGAGGAAGGAGCTGATGTAGTTAAAAGCTTAAAAAGGAGTGGAAGGATGGAGAATGGTGTGTGTGTTTATCCTGGTTGAACATTCTCCAGATGCAAGGCCTGAGAGGACGCTATCAGGCTGAGGAGCTTGGAGGAAACAGTGACAGCAGGATCCAAGCTTGTTAATAGATACTTCTATCTGTGTATGAGAGATATAACTTATCTGTAGATGCTGCTATAGGAGCACATGTCCAAATGACACCACAAACTGTTGACCTGATCCACCCACAGACATGGAGTGACCACTATTAAGCTCTCTTGTGAAAAAGGTTATTTTTAAGAAATGCAATCTTTACAAACTATCTTCCCTTTTAACTGCCAAACATCAGCAACAGTGACAACAGTTTTCTTTTACTGTGTTACGTCTGTGACACATCTTTTCAGATGTTTAAGAGTTGTCTGTTTAAGGAAATTATTCTTGCTGAATAAACACAAGAACCTTTACTTTACACAAGGCACCAAAACTGATTCTGACAAAACTATGCCCAAGTTCTCCCTACTTTCCGAACATTCATCAAATCCAAGATAATTTTGGCTAAACTGTCAAAAAAACAAAGGTTCTGTTATTCTAAGAACTTTACAGTAGACTAGATGTTGACCTTGACAGGTTCTTTCTTGACTCTGGAAATAGCAGCCAAATCTTACCTATTCTTGACCTTTTTACTGCATCACACACCAATCAAGTTTTAAGCTCTGCTAAAGTCCCAAAAGTGCTCCGAAAAATGAAAATCTGATCAATTCATTCATCCAAATCTTTAAAAGTTACAAAATTTTTTGAATCTGTGACATCTAATGTCACCTTTCCATTTCCTTAACTGCTTATCCAGCAAGGGTCACAATGGGACGTATCCTGTCCTGTGGAAGTGGCGCAGTGGGTAGGTGCTTGCCTTGCAGCCACAAGGTTGCTGGTTCCCTGCGCTGTGTTGTGCAAGACACTTAAAACACATTGCCTAACGGTAGCACCAGTCTCTGGCTGCATGACTGCAGATGCTTGTCTCTAGATGAGTGATCTGGAACGATCATTTCATTGTGTGCCTCATGTGCACAGTGACAATGAGTTGAATCTAACATCCTAGCTAACAATCAGCAGGACACCCTGGACTGGTCACATGTCCATTTTAGGCAATCAGTCATACTCATGCCTAAGACCAATTTAGAATCACCAACCAACCTTTGGACTGCAGGAGAAAATCAGTGCATCCAGAGACAATTCACACAATCAAAGAGAGAACATACCATGCTGCCCTGCACATGTGAAAAAAGTTTTCACAGAACTTTGTGCAGTCCTATAAAAATGTAAGTACAACCTTAAGAGGGAAAGGAGTAGCCAGGTGCTGCTAATCAAATGCACTGGATGAACTGCTGTTGGTGCTGTAACTAATTTTAAGGATAATTCCTTCATTATTATGCTCTTCAGTGCCATGTGTAGAGTAGCCACCTAAACTCTGCTTCCAGTAAGGCAGATAATTCAATTCAATTCAATTCAACTCAATTCAATTCAGTTTTATTTATATAGCGCCAAATCACAACAAACAGTCGCCTCAAGGCGCTTTGTATTGTGGGTAAAGACCCTACAATAATACAGAGAAAACCCAACAGTCAAAACAACCCCTTATGAGCAAGCATTTGGCAACAGTGGGAAGGAAAAACTCCCTTTTAACAGGAAGAAACCTCCAGCAGAACCAGGCTCAGGGAGGGGCAGCCATCTGCCGTGACCAGTTGGGCTGAGGGGAGAGAGACTGGACAAAAGACATGCTGTGGAAGAGAGCCAGATTAATAATAATTAATGATTAAATGCAGAGTGGAGTATAAACAAAGTAAATAAGGTGAATGAAAAGAAACAGTGCATTATGGGAATCCCCCAGCAGCCTCGGCCTATAGCAGCATAACTAAGGGCTGGTTCAGAGTCACCTGATCCAGCCCTAACTATAGGCTTGATCAAAAAGGAAAGTTTAAAGCCTAATCTTAAAAATAGAGAGGGTGTCCATCTCCCGAATCCAAGTTGGGAAGTGCTCTATTGAGGCGATATGGTACTATAAGGGCTTTGAGATAAGATGGGGCCTGATTATTCAAGACCTTGTATGTGAGTAGAAGGATTTTAAAATCTATTCAAGATTTAACAGGGAGCCAATAAAGAGAAGCCAATATGGGAGAAATCTGCTCTCTCTTTCTAGTCCCTGTCAGTATTCTAGCTGGAACATTTTGAATCAGATGAAGGCTTTTCAGGGAGCTTTTAGGACAGCCTGATAATAATGAATTACAATAGTCCAGTCTAGAAGTAATAAATGCATGGATTAGCTTTTCAGCATCATTCTGAGACAGGATGTTTCTAATTTTAGAAATATTGTGCAAATGCAAAAAAGTGTTCCTACATATTTGTTAAATATGTGCATTAAAGGACATATCCTGGTCAAAAATGACTCTAAGATTTCTCACAGCATTACTGGAGGCCAAAGTAATGCCATCCAGAGTAAGTATCTGATTTGACATCATGTTTCTAAGATTTGTGGGGCAGAGTACAAGAACTTCAGTTTGATCTGAATTTAGAAGCAGGAAATTAGAGGTCATCCAGGCCTTAATATCTGTAAGACATTCCTGCAGTTTAACTAATTGATGTGTGTCATCTGGCTTCATCGATAGTCAAAGCTGAGTATCATCTGCATAACAATGAAAATTGATGCAATGCTTTCTAATAATACTACCTACGGAAAGCATGTATAATGTAAATAAAATTGGTCCTAGCACAGAACCCTGTGGAACTCCATAATTAACCTTAGTGTGTGAAGAAGACTCCCTATTTACATGAACAAATCGGAGTCTATTAGATAAATATAATTCAAACCACTGCAGTGCAGTACCTTTAATACCTATGGCATGTTCTGATCTCTGTAATAAAATGTTATGGTCAGCAGCATCAAAAATGGTAAATGGACTAGTTCTTATATAGCGCTTTTCTACTCTGAGCACTCAAAGCGCCCTGAGGTCCAACAGGATAAGAACAGAGATGAGTCCACTGTCAGACGCTGTAAGAAGATCATTCTTCATTAATGCTGTTTCTGTACTGTGATGAATTCTGAAACTCTTCAAATAAACCATTCTTCTACAGATGGTCAGTTAGCTGTTTGAATGGGTGTAAATGTAAACGTGTTGTATAAGCACATGCACATACACTATATTGCCAAATGTATTCACTCACCCATCCAAATTATTGAAATCAGGTGTTCCAGTCACTTCCATGGCCACAGATGTATACACCAAGCACCTAGGCATACAGACTGCTTCTACAAACATTTGTGAAACAATGGGTCACTTTCAGAAGTTCAGTGAATGTCAGTGTAGTAGATGTATTAAATGTAGAATGCCACCTGTGCAACAAGTCCAGAGTCAACTGTTAGTGGTATTATAACAACGTATTAAAGCTAAGTATTAAAGCAAAGTTCTTACATGACTGTGTAACATTGCAGAAAACAAGGTTCATAAAGACATTGATGAGTGAGATTGGTGTGGGAGAACTTGACTGGCCTGCACAAAGTCTTGACTTCAACCTGATAGAAAACCTTTGGTATGAGTAGAGACTGCGAGCCAGACATTCTTGTCCAACATGTCTGACCTCACAAATATGTTTCTAGAACAGTGGTCAAAAATTCCCATGAACACACTCCTATATCTTGTGGAAAGCCTTCCCAGAAGAGTTGAAGCTGTTATAGCGGCAAAGAGTGGGACAAAATCTAATAAAGCCTAAGGATTAAGAATAGGATGTTACTTAAATTCACTTAAGTTCTCATGCATGGGAAGGGAGATAAGCAAATACATTTGGCAATATAGTGTACCTGAACCAATGACTAGGTGATGTTCCAGGATATGATAACAGAACCCTGTTTTCGTATGGGGTGGCTGTGGCTTAGGAGGCAGAGCAGGAAGATTGGTGGTTCAATTCCTGACTACTCCAGTCTACATGCCAAAGTTACCTTGGGCAAGCTACTGAACCCCAAGTTGCGCTCCAGTGCAACCGTTGGACCATGAATGTGTGTGAATGTTAGACAGTAAGCAGCTAGAGTAGAAAAGGCTATATAAGAACTAGTCAATTTTCCACCATTTCCACTCCATATATAAGTTAGCGACCATAGATAAACTGGGTAACCCATGGGAACCACATGTTTCTACCTGTAGCCCGGCCCTACTGTGATAAATGTGTGGACTCAAGACACAGTTCTAAGAGCTGACACACTTGGTCGGTGTTGAAGGTGGTCCTGTTGCTGTGGATGGGGTCATCTTACAGTCTCTTATGAACTACCTCTACTGATTTATTTGGAAACTAGAAAAACATTTCCTTCCGCTCCGTCTGAGCTCACCGCGTCTGCGCTCCGCCTCTTTGCAGTCTGTCTGCACGTAAAGCAGTCACCTGCTTTACGTGCAGACAGACTGCACGTAAAGCAGGTGACTGCTGTTGCTGTGTTATCAGTGTTTATGTTGAAAAACTGGGGGCTGCATGAGTGTAATCATGTATTGCTTTATATTCACAAGCATGATCCTAAATACATTTCTACTGCAGGTCTATATTTAGTTACTAATCAGCGGTACCAGACGATCACTAGTGCTAATAGTGTCGCTCGCTAGCAGTATGTCCGGGAGCTGAAGTAACAGAAAAAAATAACAGCGGAAGTTTTCACCACAGCAAGCACAACACAAACACTGTAGAGAACAGTGGAGGTGTGGAAAAATGTGTCAGCGATGATCCACTCAGTGTTAAAGGGAATCCATCAGAGCAATGGAGAACTTTTTAGAATTTAAGGAGAGGTTTTTTCTAACTCCTGAGTCCCACTCCATTCCAGTAGGTGGTGGTAATGCAGCTCTAAACTGGTTTGGTCAAGCGCAAACCCACAAGAAGAAGATGACAGAGAACTGTAATGCAGCTAATGTGGTCGAAATGCTATTTAATGGATCGGATTGCGTTTTTTATTTCATTTCCGACATCCGATCCAGTAATTTAGGCCAGGATCGGACCGATACCGATACTTAATATCGGATCGGCGCATCCCTAATTATAAATTACAACTAATGAAAACCCCACATTCAGTATCTCAGAAAATTTGAATATTACTTTAGACCAATAAAAAAAAAAGGATTTTTAGAAATATTGGCCAACTGAGAAGTATGAACATGAAAAGTATGAGCATGTACAGCACTCAATACTTAGTTGGGGCTCCTTTTGCCTGGATTACTGCAGCAATGCGGCGTGGCGTCGATCAGTCTGTGGCACTGCTCAGGTGTTATGAGAGCCCAGATTGCTTCAGCTCTTCTGAATTGTTGGGTCTGGCGTATCGCATCTTCCTCTTCACAATACCCCATAGATTTTCTATGTTGTTAAAGGTCAGGTGAGTTTGCTGGCCAATTAAGAACAGGGCTACCATGGACCTCAGAAAACACAGTGGACCAACACCAGCAGATGACATGGCACCCCAAACCATCACTGACTATGGACACTGCACCTCAAGCAACATGGATTCTGTGCCTCTCCTCTCTTCCTCCAGACTCTAGGACCTTGATTTCCATAGGAAATGCAAAATTTACTTTCATTAGAGATCATAACTTTGGAGCACTCAGCAGCCATCCAGTCCTTTTTGTCTTTAGCCCAGGCGAGACGCTTCTGACGCTGTCTCTGTTCAAGAGTGGCTGTCAGGTTTCCGATATGTGCCCCCCCCCAATAGTAAACTCCTTCCTTCACCCTTGTGATAAACTCATGTTAAATCATGCCAGAAATTTTCATTTGATCTTCGTTTTTCCTCTTACTTCTCCTCGCGTTCATGCTGGTTGTCATTTAGATTTCTGTAGCCCATCAAGCACGCACACGACCATAAGGAGATCAAATGTGCACATTGTGAACTTTCAATGCTCTGTGGTAGATTGCAAATTGCAGTGAAATAATACTGGTGCAAGCAGCGATCTAGCCGGAGTCCACGGGGCGGGCTCCTGTTTGCTAAATGCAGTGACAGCAGAGTTCCGAAAGTGAAGCGGTGAAATCATCAGCCTCGGCGCAGCCTCGAACAGTTTTACAGATTAATCCGGGTCAGACTGCATGCCATTCGTTTGAGTATGACATGAAGTGCTGGGACCTTCTAATTCAGCTTACAGTTTCACATAGTCACAGCTTATCTATCTTGGTTACATCATATATAAAACAAAATGTGGAAAACAGAGAATTCTAACAACAGGGTGACCTAGACCTCTCCATTTCTATCATTGTGTAGTCTCCATCAGTGTGGTTCATTGTACAGTCAGAACACAAAGTTCATGATGACACGAAACATTTTAAGCTTCTGTATTTTTAATCAGTTATGTTTATCTTCCAGTCAAAAACAAACTTTTCAGGGAAATAAGTGTACATTTGGTAAAGACAAACATATACCATGAACTTCATGAAACTTCATAAAAACTCATTTCCTTCAGCACTCATAGCAGTTATGCAACACATTTGCTTTCACACACATTCATACAAGCACTATTTTCTACATCTAAGTGCTTTCTATCTAACATTGGCACTCCAATGAAAACATCAGGAGCAACTTGGGGTTCAATATCTTGACCAAGGATACTTTGGCATGCAGATGGGAGCAGCCAGGAATTAAACCACCAACCTTAAGGATGATAAGGTTATGATAAGGATCAGTATGTAAGGATTGACTCTCATCATCCACTTGAGTGGCATCAGGATGGTACAACACAGAGTGAAAGTCATCCCCACAGACATGGGAGGGAAGCAGAAGAACATCATATCAAAATGGCTCTGAGTAAATGAAGTTATCCCAACTTTGACAAGTGTTCAGCTGGGATGGTGCCTAAAGAATGCTCCAGGCAATCTAAGAGAGAGAGAGACAACTGCTGCCTAAGCAAAAATCTCAGGTTATCCATTATGTGTCAGGAGTAATGGAACAGTTGAGACACATTTTTTCAAAACACCACATCTCTGTAGCTTTCAAACCCGAAAACACACTAGACCAAAAATTGTTCCATGACAAAGATTGTGTCTCCTGGCACAAGCGGAGTAATATAATGTACACAGTTAAGAGGATTACTGTGAATTATACATCAGGGAAATCAAACAGTGACTAGCTAAGCAGATGGCACGAAACAGAAGAGGAACCTCGTCAGGCCAGGACTCTGTTTACACCTGCAGGCCAGTGACCACTCTGTCAGTATGAGAATGTAACGCTGGCTTGAATGGGGAGTCAAGGAGGCCATTTACATGAAAAGAGAACAACCATCTCTGAACCAAGGAGGGAGCTCAGATAACATCTTTCACCATCTTACAATGGTGTGATTGCAGCCATTCCCCAACTCCCTGTGACTGGTATGAATGGCCATTGATCCATGTGATAACAACCTGTAAATTAACGAACTGAGTTCACTGACTATTGCTAGTTTCAGTCAAAAATTCAAAACCCAGATCGTTATGAAGTGTTTGGTGCATCTTCATGACCTACAGAATGCTAGTAGTTTTGATGAGTTCTACATTCTGACACAATCAGGCCAAAAATAACATTCTAATCTGGCTTTCTGTTAACCTTCTAAGGTCCAAGGTCTGGGCAATCAGAATGTCATTTTTGCTTACAATAACTACCCCCCCCCCCCCCCCCCCCCCCCCCCCCTTAAAAAATAAATAAATAAATCTATTTGGTTTAGTACCTATAATGATGAGATGAGATCTGTGAGGGTTAAAATTTTCAGTTGATAGTCACAATACAAGACAATTACTGTTTTGGTGATATTGTGGCCTTTCCTTTAGAATCACCATCAGGATTCAGTTCAGTTCAGTTGAATGAAATCTTTTGTGTATTTAAATATCAAAGCAAAATCTGCCTTTATTTTTTAACATTTTGATAAGTAATAGCATTCCAGTATCCTCAAGTCAAACTATGTATTTTTAGAAGTCATCAGTATTTTAGTCCTTTTATATATTGAGGTGTAATCATAATAATAATAACATCCTGTATATTTAGCTTTTTGAAAATAAACCACAGTAAAATTTGAACTTGGTTCTTCATTCTTAAAAGACTGTTTGGTCTTATTTATGGTGTCTTAAGTATAATAAACGGATGGGTGTAGGGTGGGGATGGACAGACATATGGGTAAAACTTTAGAAAAGGAGGAAAAGGAAAGGGAGGAGGCTAGGTTGTGTTGTATGTGCGTATAAATGATTGAGTGTGTATTTGTTGGCAACAGCTTCTTAGACAGAGGATTGCTGTGCACCAGTGTATTGTGAAAGTAGATGCCTGTTTGTGTGTCAGTCAGGGGACATGAGAGTCTGTGGGCAGACACAGAAGTATGCTGTTTATTCATGGAGTGGGAGCAGCTCAGGAAACAGCCAACAGGAGCTTCCCGGGGAAAAATACTAGGGGCGATCCCTGTAATTCTATAGGAGGAAATGAGCCACGTGGGTGTGGGCCTGATGGAGACTACTTCCAGCCCAGGAGCCCTAAGGTGGAGCTGCCCACAGGAAATATGACATTTTACACTTTATATTTTAATTCAAGCTTTAATGTACATCACACTTAGATTTAGTTATTTATCTTACTGAGAAGGACTGATTACAATAAAGTGTAATTTAAAAAAAAATTCATTCATTGACCCTGATAAAAAAAATAAACAAAAAGAATGCCAAGGACAGAATGATACTTTTCCTGTGAGCTCACAATAGTATTTAAACCATTTTAGAATACAGTACTGAAACAAGTGCTTACTCAAAGCCCAGTGCAGTGTGTTAAAGCATAATTTTATTTTGACTTTGGCATACGTCTTATTAGTGAGGTTGTTTTAACTCATCAGTTTACTTTGCACACTTCTTCTCTACTGTAGAGGAAGTCACTTAAAGCAGGACAGCTACATGCTGTATTATAGGCAATGTGAGTGCACTGATTTGTGAAGGGATTTGAGTAACACTATTTCCCAAAGTTATTAAATCCAATTCACCCTTTTTCCAGGAGACCAGGGTGTGAAGGGATTCTGTTGACACTACATATATATACATACATATACGGCAGCTTGACTGCTCTCTTTACTATACAGCAGCTTGACTACTCTGCTTACTATACAGCAGCTTGACTACTCTGCTTACTATACAGCAGCTTGAAGGCTGTGCATCCCATACAACAGCTTGACTGCTCTGCATCCTATACAGCACCTTGACAGCTGTGCATCCTATACAGCACCTTGACAGCTGTGCATCCTATACAGCAGCTTGACTGTTGTGCATCCTAGATGGCAGCTTGACTGATGTGAGTCTTATACAGCAGCATGAATGTTCTGCATCTTGTACGGCAGCTTGACTGCTCTCTTTACTATACAGCAGCTTGACTGCTCTGCTTACTATACAGCAACTTGACTGCTGTGGATTCTATACAGCAGCTTGACTGCTCTGCTTACTATACAGCAGCTTGACTGCTGTGCATCCTATAAGGCAGCTTGACTGCTGTGCATCCCATACAGCAGCTTGACTGCAGATCATGCTATACAGGAGCTTGACTGATGTGCATCCTATACAGCAGTTTGACTGCTGTGTATTCTATACAACAACTTGACTGCTTTGGGTCGTTTACAGCAGCTAGACTACTCTGCTTACTATACAGCAGCTTGACTGCTGTGAATCCTATACACATTTGACTTGCTTACAATACAGTATCTTGACTTCTCTGTATCCTATATAGCAGCTGACTGCGGTGCATCCTATTTAGCAGCTTGACTGCTGTGAGTCCTATACAGCAACTTGACTGCTGTGCATCCTATACAGCAGCTTGACTAGTCTGCATACTAAACAGCAGCTTGAATAGTGTGCATCCTCTAGAGCGGATTGACTGCTGTTTGTCCTATCCAGCAGCTTTACTGCTCTGAATCCAATACAGCAGCTTGACTGCTTTGCATCTTATACTGCTGCCTGACTTCTATGCTTACTTTACAGCAGCTTGACTGCTTTGCATCCAATACAGCAGCCTTACTGCTTTGCATCCTATAAAGCAGCTTTACTTCTTTGCATCCTATACAGCTTACTACACAGCAGCTTGACTGCTGTGCATCCCATACAGCAGACTGATCACTCTGCTTACTATACAGCAGCTTGACTCCTCTGCCTCCAGTGACATGCGGTGAGGTTTGTGACGAGTGAGGCAGCACTGACCTCTATTGTTGTGGCACGGTACTTTTTGCTTAAACTTGTGTATTTTCACCATGCATTTATGACCAATCACAAAGAAGAAACATGTGGCACACATTCAATCAATATATTACACAGACTGTGGAACAACAGCACGTGTAGCACATGTGTAATCAAAAATGTATATTGGTGATATAAATAGAGACAGCAATGGGCATCCCCCAACCACCTGTTTCATTTTGCTTCTGTCTAAATGAGGGTGGCAGGTAAAGCTATTGTCTCACAATTATTGTACTCATTTGAGACTCCAATAAATCTCATGGGAAGTGGCATCCTCTGTTCTTCAGATGCAAAATCATGTGCACCACTGATGAACTGTATGCAGACTTTCAAATGAGGAAGCACACAGAGTGATGATGTGTCACAGTTGCTGCGGCAGGCAAGGCAGGGAGGACCTCAAAGCAGGACAGAAGGCGAGAGCTGAATTTGTACTTAACCTTTATTTACAATTTAGACAAGGCTGGTCTGGAAACAGCTACATGAAAACTTGAAAACCCAAAAAACTTGAAAACTGGAAACTTGAAGTTTCCAGCTTTTAAACTCAAAACTCAAAATACAAAACATAGAGCACTTCCTCCTGGACGTATACAATGACTTAGGACCCAACAAAGACAAGAGCAGACAATAAATAGGGCTAATGAGGGGGTAACAACATGTGGGTTAACAGACCATACATACCATTACACAGATGAGACAAGGGGTAGCAAAACTGAACACAACACACAAGGAGCAAGAGACTATCAAAATAAAACAGGAAGTGACCAACATAACACACACACACAGCCCTAACACAGAAAACTTAACAGAGGGAATCAAACATTACACAAAGAAACAACAGGAAGGGAAACTAAACACAGAACACCCAAACAACAAACTGAGAAAACTAAACTATAAGAAACACAAAGAAACACAACCGGAAAAATAACAAAACAAAACTATACCAAATGAACTCAACCCCCTCTGCCACCGGCCCACAACCATGACAAGATGTTGCAAAAAGACCCAGAATTTGTGTCTCAGGTACAACCTAAAGTGTTTTGGTTACAGCCAAAGACTGAATACTCAGTGCTAAACAATCGATGGAAAATGTGGGAGGTTTGGGTGCACAGTCAAGTTTAGGGGGCTGAGGAGATGAGCAGCCCAAATTGCCTTGCACTTATTGTTTAATGAGAAACCAGAGTCCAAACACTACTAACCATGCTTTGATGAACTGATCAAGAAAAAACAAACATTTTTTACTCTTTTTACTCATGATGACATTATTATTGGTGTTGAAGAACAACCTGACTCCAGAACCTGGTTTCCTTTAGTTTGCTGTAGTTTTGTGTTTATTAAAGTATACCGGTATACAATGGGTTTACAATCACAGAGGGCGGGTCTGAGTAGGTAAACCAACCCAGAGCCATCTACACTGTAAACCCGGATAAGTTGAATCTACTTAAAAAACCAAGGTAACTCGTTGCCTTAAATTTTTTAAGTAATGAAACAGTTTATTTTACTCAGCCTGTTAAGTAAGCACTACTCCATTTCCAGTAGAACTAAATTGTATGTTCTAATTGACCAAACTTATCTTTTATAGTTCATGAAAAATAAAATGTCTTTTGATCAATCAATTCCCCCTATCGTTTTCATGGTTGTGTGGGGGTGGTGGGGGCTGGAGCCTATCCCAGCTGACAAATGGTAAATGGACTAGCTCTTATATAGCGCTTTTCTACTCAGTCAGAGCACTCAAAGCGCTTACACAACATGTTTACATTTACCCCATGCACTCACATTCATACAAGCACTTCCATGTTTATACTAAGCTAAGTGCTTTTAATTAACTAGCATTCACACACATTCATACTCCGACAGGACGGTCGGAGAGCAACTTGGGGTTAAGTATCTTGCCCAAGGATACATTGGCATGTAGCCTGGAGTAGCCAGGATTCGAACCGCTGACCTTCCGGTCAGTAGGTGACCTGCTCTACCTACTGAGCTACAGCCACCCCCAATTATCTTATTTATTTATTTATTTATTTTTGGAGGAGGTGGGATCAGTCATATTTCACAGGTATGACATCACCTTCTTCTGCCGTCTGCAGGTCAGTGTTGGTTTCTGCCTGTGGAAGTTTGAGGCGGGCAGTTGTGTATTTTGCTGTAAATAAAGAGATTCCGATGTCATAATTAATAAAGTGTATGTTTTTAAATGACAGAATTCAGGTATGTGGTGATGTGTATACCTGCTTTATATAAAATTCTAACTTTAAATTCTTCCCATATCATTCCCGGCTGCTCTTCATTTTTTATGGCCTTTACAAGTTCGTCACGCTTGTAATAAGAGGGCCACTGACAAATGTCATCAGCCACCCATGCTGCTGGCACCACCTCAACCTCGTGGGTTTTATAAAATTCTACAATGTAAAACATTTTCTAGAAAAGGAAGATGGTATAACAACACAAAGTTAGTTTTACAAATACTAGACAAATTTATGCACATTCCCAGCTGAATAATTACTGTAATACACACTTACACATAGATGGGTGAAGGTTGACTTCAGTGTAACTTGATGCTGAGCTGCGCACAAAAATAACAAATAATAAATCAAACTGAAAATGAAAATACATGCTGTGTGAGGCTAAGGTATCATCAATCTACATGCAGAAGAGGCACAACCACAAACCCTGCCTGTAAAGGTAAGCGAACACACTTCTGTATAGTGTCCAACCTTAAGCACATGAGGTGTGAAGAGAGATCTGACACAAAATAAATTCCCAAATTTGAAGAGTCAAATGGATAGTCAAAAAAACTTGTTATCTTTCTGTATTCTTTGCAAACCAGGTATTCCTGACACTCAAAAACAACTATATTCTGGACCAAAAGTATCTGGCTATTGATTTTAATGCATCTGTCCCTCTCTGATGAATTTATAACAAATTCATCCATTTCTACTTCTTTAAACTGGGAGACAGTTCCCATAAAACATTCTGGGCCAGGTCCATCTGAATGCGGCATTTTTAGCATTTTTCCAGTTTTCTAGTTTTCTGAGTTTCCTCTGGTAAACTTGTTGCATCAAATTCTGAAATCCTACGTATAACTTGTTGCAGTGGTGAACTAGGCTTTCTAACCATACCTTTAATGTTTTTTAAATAGTTCTCAAAAGGAAATCCAGATATTAGGTCCAAGTTCCCATGTACCCTTACATCTTCACTGAGATGAATCAAGCCATGTATGTTGTATACAACAAATTCCTGGCCATAGAGTTGCCCAAAATGTTTAACAAATGCCCTGAGGAGTGTGTTTGCCAAGTCATTTAGCATCAAACAATAAGTTGGACTCGCCAGAATGTAAATACTAACAGATATTTATTGTTTTTGAATTTTTATGCTGAAATCGTTTTTTGCTGATTTTAGCTTTGTTTTTTGGTGGTCTGGGAGCAGGCACCGACTCTATGGGGATGGGGTTTTGGGGGGATGGCAGGAGGAGAGAAGCTGCAGAGAGGTGTGTAAAACTGCAACTCTGCTTCCTGGTCTCAACCCTGGGTAGTCAGGTTTTAGGAGGGTTAATAAATTTGGCCAGATTTTTAGAAATGAGAGCTGCTCCATCCAAAGTGGGATGGATGCCGTCTCTCCTAACAAGACCAGGTTTTCCCCAGAAACTTTGCCAATTATCTATGAAGCCCACGTCATTTCTTGGACACCACTCAGACAGCCAGCGATTCAGGGAGAACATGCGGCTAAACATGTGGCTCCTGGTCTGATTGGGGAGGGGCCCAGAGAAAACTACAGAGTCCGACATTGTTTTTGCAAAGTTACACACAGAGTCAATATTAATTTTAGTGACCTCCGATTGGCGTAACCGGGTGTCATTACTGCCGACGTGAATAACAATCTTACCAAATCTACGATTAGCCTTAGCCAGCAGTTTCAAATTTCCATTAATGTCGCCTGCTCTGGCCCCTGGAAGACATTTGACTATGGTCGCCGGTGTCTCTAGCTTCACGTTTCTCAAAACAGAGTCGCCAATAACCAGAGTTTGTTCCTCGGCGGGTGTGTCGCCGAGTGGAGAAAAAAAAATGGTTAGAGACGTGAACAGGTTGGTGGTGTACCCGGGGCTTCTGCTTAGGACTACGCTTCCTCCTCACAGTCACCCAGCCGGCCTGTTTTCCCTGCTGCTCGGGATCTGCTGGGGAGCTAACGGCGGCTAAGCTACCATGGTCCGCACCCGCTACAGGGGCCTGGCTAGATACAGGATTTTCCAGGGTGCGGAGCCGAGTCTCCAATTCAGAAAGCCTGGCCTCCAGAGCTACAAACAGACTACATTTATTACAAGTACCGTTACTGCTAAAGGAGGCCGAGGAGTAACTAAACATGTGACACCCAGAGCAGGAAAGTGCGGGAGAGACAGGAGAAGAAGCCATGCTGCTAATGAGTAGGCTAAGAGCTAAGCTAATAGCTGCGCTAAGCTAGCGAATTTCTAAAAAGAAATAAAGTGAATAATGTGACTACAAGATGATTTAGCAAAGAATGTGCTCTAGATAAAGTAGGCGAAGATTACACTAAAATATGTTGTTATCCAGATAGATCGAGTTAAACAGCTAACAGACAGCAAAACACGACTGTGCTCCGAAACAGGAACAGGAAGTGATACAATACCGCAGTGAGAGCCAACACCAAGTGCATTCATCTCTTTTTCAATAAACACAATTAAGATTAATCGCCATACTTACTGCAAAATTGCTCAGAGCGGGTTTCCTTTCAAAATCAGCGAAAAACGGTAGCGGTTCTTGTTGGAACATACCACTCCTGAAAATAGGCGGGAGGTGGACCGCTCCACTCCCTGTAATGACTTAGATGTTTCTATGATAACATATTACGCACAAACAGTATATAAAATTATTACAGATGAGTAAGAAAAGGTACAGGGGAAAAAATCAACCCACTGTCCTTAACATATGGTGCTTAATTTATAACCTGTTAAACGCCCGCCCAATGATATAATGGGCTCACCCAGAGTTCATTGTAGAGTGGAAATGGGGAGGCTAGGCTGATGGGCAAACAGATTCAACATCAATTAAACATTGGCATTTCAATCATTAGAATTCAACCAAAACACCAGCATTGATTTAATTGTATAATTAATAACATATAATTATATAATTAATAATTGTATAATTAATTAATAATTATATATATATATATATATATATATTAGGGGTGGGACTCGATTAAAAAAATTAATCGAATTAATTACAAGCTTTGTAATTAATTAATCGAAATTAATCGCATTTTAATCGCATTTCAATATTTGACATGAGAAATATTAATTTAAGTTTAGTTGATGAATGAATCAATATACATAAGCTTAAACTTCAAAATTTTGTTTATTTTCCCACCAGTCTACTACACAGACCAATGAAGGGTGGAAGTGCTCCTGTGATAAGCAAACTCCTGAAATTAAAGTTAAGCATCATAACTGGATAGTTTTATTCAACATTAATGTCTCACTTGTTATAGTTGGAAATTAATCATTCGCTCAGCTGTATTCCTTGATGTTGAAATGTGTTATGCTTGTTTTAACAGCTTATTTTGAATTAAAGACTTAAAATTAAACCACAAAAAGGAGAAAAAGTTCGTTCTCCGTTTAACAGCTGCTTTACACAGCTGTGCTTCGCACTCACGGTTGCTAGGCGACATGAGCTACGCAGAGGTGACGGCAGCTGATATGAAGGCTAGCTGCTCACTTCCGGCCTTTGTGGTGTTCGTGGGCTGCGAAAGACGTGGGCCGGCCCCTAATTTGGACATTGTGCGTCGATATAATCTGTATGCCGGGAACTCGCGCACTGAGAAACGTTCCACGGTGCAAAGTGCGATTAAAATACGTTAAAATTTTTAACGCGTTAATTTCCCCGTAATTAATTAATCGAAATTAACGCGTTAAAGTCCCACCCCTAATATATATATATATATATTTATATATATATATATATATATATATATATATATATATATATATATATATATATATATATATATATATATATATATATTAAACCCCAACTGGTGCAATTTGCATGTCTTAAACAACCATGTGGAAAGACACATCACGTGGCCATGGAAAAGATGTTAGTCTGTTTGAGAAGGGTCAAATCATTGTCATGCATCAGGCAGAGAAAACATGTAACGAGATTGCAGAAACAACTAAAATTGGGTTAAGAACCGTCCAACACATTATTAAAAACTGGAAAGAAAGTAGGGACCCATCATCCTGAAGTGATGTGATGCACCCATCTTGCCTGGTACTGACTGTACAAGCCCGTGGGGGAAGTGCTCTGATCTGGGGTTGTTGGAGTTGGTCAGGTCTGGGTTCAGTAACATTATGTGCTCAAAAATGTGGTCAGCTGACTACCTGAACATACTGAATCACCAAGTAATTCCATCAGTGGATTTTCTCTTCCCTGATGGCACGGGCATATTCCAATGCCAGGATTCATAGGGCTCAAATGTTGAAATAGGGGTTCATTGAGCATCTTCACTCATGGGCTGGCCACCACAAAGTCCAGAACTTAACCCCAATGAAAATCTTTGGGATGTGCTGGAAGGTTTTGCACAGTGGTCAGACTCTACCATCATCAATGCAAGATCTTGGTGAAAAAGGAATTCAACACTGGATGGAAATAAATCTTATGAGATCGCAGAAGCTTATCTCAACAATGCCACAGTAAATGTGTGCTGTAAAAATATAAATTGTTTATATTTTATCAATTTACAAAAAGCAAAGTGAGCAACAAAAGAAATATCAAAATCAAATAAATATTTGTTGTTGCTATACCCTTGCCTTCAAACCAGCATAAATTCTTGGAAGAAGAATTTATCTGTATCAAACAGGCTTGCCATGGGGATGTATTTTTCATGACAGACATTAGCTTAGATAAAATTCACCTCCCACATCTATAGTGTAGAACACAATTGAGGCAGTTAAAGCCTACAAGTCTTCTGTCCTTTCATTGCTTCCTTAGCAATCGCCAAGAAAGCTTGACGGGTTGATACTTGCCATCTTTTGGCCAAAAGTGGCCCAAATGTGTTTTGGCAAAGGTGGGCCATGTGCGTTTTTTCATATGTGGGCCACTTCAGGCTCACATCCGGATTAGTCGATCCTATCATGCCGTCTTTTGGCCAAAAGTGGCCCAAATGTGTTTTGGCAAAGGTGGGCCATGTGCGTTTTTTCATATGTGGGCCACTTCAGGCTCACATCTATTTTGTGCAGGCCGGAAGAATGCCTACAGTGCCAGATTATTGCCTGAAGTGGGCCACTTCCGTATGCTATCTGGGTTACTTCTTTTAGATCTATTGGCTGCTTTTGACACAGTGAACCATAACATTTTAATTTCTTGTCTAGAATGTTGGGTGGGTAATCAGGGCACAGCTCTGGAGTGGTTCCGGTCATATTTGACCCAGAGAACATTTTCTGTTGGCCTAAACAATTTTAGATCATCCTGTGCACCTCTGTCGTGTGGGGTGCTCTAGAGGTCAATACTTGGACCACTACTGTTCTCTCTGTATTTGCTCCCCCTTGGTTCCATCCTTGGGAAGCATGAAATTGCTTTCCACAGCTATGCAAATGACACCCAGATTTACATGCCCCCTAAAACAAAGTGATGCTAACGCCGTCCATACTTTAGTGAAGTGTCTCAATGACGTCAAAGCTTGGATGGCTTCAAATTTTCTGAATTTTAATGATAAAAAGACAGAGGTCATCAATTTTGGTCCGGGCATCACGGGGAGGGTGACTCTTGTGGATCTGGGTTCTTTATCTCAGTATGCTAAGCCCACGGTCACAAATTTGGGTGTTAAAATGGATGAAAACCTTAAGTTGGAGGGTCAGATTAATGCTGTGGTAAAATCTAGTTTCTTTCACCTGAGACAGCTCGCCAAGATAAAAAATATTTTGTCGAAAGATCACTTTAATACAGTGATCCATGCCTTGGTTACAACCAGGCATGGATTACTGTAATTCTTTGTATTTTGGCGTTAACCAGTCCTCACTGTCTCGTCTTCAGCTGGAACAAAATGCTGCTGCATGGCTATTGACTGGAACACGTAAGAAGGAACACATCACTCCAGTTTTATCTTCTCTGCACTGGCTTCCTGTTTATTTTAGAGTTCATTTTAAAATTCTTTTATTTGTTTTTAAGTCCTTAAATGGCCTTGCACCACCCTACCTCGCGGAGTTGCTGCACCTACACTCCCCTTCCCGCTCGCTCAGATCTGCTGACTACCTGCTATTGGTCATACCGAGGACTAAGTGGAGACTCAACGGGGACAGAGCATTTGCTGTGGCAGCTCCCAGGTTGTGGAACTCTCTGCCTATGCACATCAAACAGGCCTCTTCACTAGCCATTTTTAAATCTTCTCTCAAGACCCACCTTTTTCACCTGGTGTTCAACCAAGCTTGAGATGTTTGTATTGCTGTGTATTTATTTCTTATTTATATTTTAGTCTAATTTTATCCAGACTCTTGATTGTGTATTTTATTTTTTATTTTTATATTTTATTGTTGCTCTTTTATTTTTATATTTTATTGATGCTCTTATTTTTGGGTGTTGACTTTTACCTTTGTCTATTGTTGTTTTTTTCCATGTTCATCACTTTGGTCAGTGCTTGCTGTTGTAAAGTGCTCTGTGAATAAATTGTCTTGGATTTTTACTAAGCAAAATGACAAAAAATAGTAACGCATAGTGACTTGGATAAGTAACATTAATCTGATTTCTGGATTGCAAATAGTAATGCGTTAGATTACTTAAAAAGTAGTCAGATTAGAGTGACATTACTGGTCATGATGGTAATCCCCAAACAGATGGTGGACAGCAGAGGTGAAAGGAGCCATCAAGCTGAAGAAGGAGTCCTATCAGGCCTCTGGACTCAGCTGATAGGTACCGGCAGGCCAAGTGAAATGTGGCTCAGGCGGTAGCCAAAGCAAAAACTTGGGTATGAGAAGAGTCGGCAAGGCCATGGAAAAAGACTTTTGGACCGCATCGATGGGATTCCTGCAAACCATCAGGCAACTCACACGGTATATAGTGCGGGTAGTGCATTGCTGCCGCTCACTGAGCCTGGATTTTGCCGGAAGTTTCTTCCTGTTAAAAAAGTGTTTTTACCTTCCCAATGTCACCAAGTGCTTGCTCATAGGGGATCATTTTGAATGTTGAGTTTTCTCTCTAATTATCCTACAATATAAAGGGCCTTGAGGCGACTTTTCCTTATGATTTGGTGCTATATAAATAAAATTTAATTGAGTTACGTGACAGGAGAAGGGAACGGGAAATTGACAGATGGATTAGGGTTTTATCTGCACCAGTCTGTCATTGTGAGGAGGGAGCTGAGCATGACAGCGAAGCTGTCAGTTTACTGGTCAATCTATGTCCCTACCCTCACCTATTGTGACAAATTTAACTTTTAATTTTAACTTTTATTTATTTGGGACAATGCACATTAATAAAACAATCAATACTTAGTACAGATTGTAAATGAGCCAGATTATAGCATATTTGCTAATTTGCATCTGTAGTCCCTAGGCAGAAGGACAAACAACAGAAAACATCATGAATATACAATAGTAGTAAAAGACAACACATTGACAAACATTAAAACAATATACAAATGGAAAAAGAAAAAAGGAGAAAAAAAAATAAATAAAATAAAATAAAAATAAAAATTAGTGAAAGTGCGAACATGTCTGGGAACTTTTAATGAAATGCTTAAGGTGCTTTTTAAAAGTACTGTAAGTGGAGCATTCTCTGATGTTAGTCGGTACAGTATTCCAGAAATGACCCCCTCTGACTGACAGAACCGTTTGTCCAAAGGTTGTTTTTCTACGGGGGATCTCAAGGTCTCCTCTGGAAGAGGCTCTGGTGCCAAAACCTCGGTCAGTTCTTGATTTAATGTATGTTGAAAGTGGAACTGGAGCTAGTCCATGAAGAACTTTATAGATCAAGCAGCTATTTTTAAATTTAATAAAATTTTCAAAATTGAGCATATTGTATTTTTCCAAAATATTACACTGATGATATGATAAGGGCTTTTGATCAAGGATTTTTATAGCCTTTTTAAATAATATTTCTATTGGTTTTAAGAACGTATCTCCAGTGAGTGACCAAGATGTAATGCAATAATCTATATGTGATAATATCATTGAATGTAGAAAAACCTTAGCTGAAACAATTGTCATTGATGGTCTAATTTGTTTGAAGTTATTTAAATTAAATTTAATTATGCTTGCTGTAAGTTTTATATGTTTTTTAAAAGACAGTGTGGGATCCAGTGTGACCCCAAGGTACCTGAAATCCTGCACAAGATCAAGCTCTTCGCCCCCCAGGAACACACTAGACCGCTCCAGTTTTATAGGTTTTTTTGTAAACATCATTGTAACTGTTTTTTTCTTATTCAGCAGTAAGGAGGACTGAAGGAGCCAGTGTTGTATATTCTCCAAGGCTAATGTGAGGATTGAAGATGCTTCCTGAGGACTTTTTGCAGGTGTAAAAATAACAGCATCATCAGCATACATTTGGAAGTGGACACTTTGACACACATTTGGCAAATCATTTATATACAAAGAAAACAGGACTGGTCCCAAAATAGAGCCCTGGGGAACCCCTGCTGGACAGTCAAGGTATGACGACATTGTGCCCCTGACAGACACAGACTGTCTCCTGTTGGATAAATAAGATTGAAACCAAGCTAATGCATCTTCGGCAAAGTTAAAATAAGTCAGTTTGGACAGAAGGACCTGATGGTCCACTGTATCAAATGCCTTCTTTAAATCTAGAAAGACTGCACCAACACAGGTGGTTTTATCGAGCAGGGATTTCACTGTTTCTATAAGGACACAATTTGCCGTCTCTGTGGAATGATGCTGGCGAAACCCGAACTGCATGGGGTGCAGAAGAGAATGGTGGCTGAGATGTTTGTTCAGCAGCTTGGCAATCCATTTTTCTGCAACCTTAGAAACAACAGGGAGGATGCTAATGGGACGATAGTTAGAAATATTTGATTTGTCTCCTGATTTAAAAATTGGTGAGACTATGGCAGCCTTCCAACTTGCTGGGACTGTTGCCATTCTGATGGATAAATTTATCAGATGTGTTATTGGACAAACCAGTGCATCTTTGTGTGTTTTTAAAAAGTGTGTGTCAAGCCCGTATGCATCTTTAGTTTTTGAAGCCCTCATTGATTGAATTATACTAGCGACTTCCATATCTGTAATTTGATCTAATCTAAAAAGAGGCTGTCCAGAGTCATTAGAATTGCAAACTGTCTCTGACTGACTAAACATATGTCTTATTTCATCAATAGACTTAATGAAAAAGTTATTGAACTCAGTTGCTAATTCTTTTGGATTAATCAACAACTTGTTATTAACTTTTATTTCCAATCTATCATTGATCATTTTATGTTCCTTACCTATCAGTTTATTTATGTTTTGCCATATGATTTTGACGTTTCCATTAGCACCTTTGATTACATCCAGAAAGAAATTTGCTTTGGCTTTACGTAGTGCATTAGTAGTTTTATTCCTCATGGAAGTAAATCTTTGCCTATCAACAGTCAACCCAGTTTTCAAAGAGGTTTTAAGCAAAATGTCTCTTTCTTTCATAAGTTTTTTACAGTAGTTATTTAGCCATGGCAGTTGTTTTTTCCTTATATTTTCTTTTCCCCTTTTAAGAAAAGGTTCCATAAGTTCTGTGATTTTTGAATTAAATATTTGAGAGTTGAGTTCAATATTATCTTCCAAAAACAATTCGGGCCAATTTACTTCGTTTATAATATCTTCAAGATTTGAATGTGAATGTTTTGGAATAAATTTATGATGATTATTAAAATTAGCGGTATTGAATCGTTTTTTACTTAATTTGCGGGAGAAAAGTACAATATTATGATCAGAAAGACCTGTAATGAGATTATATGTTTTAAGAACCCTCTCAGCATGATTTGTAAATAAAAGATCTATGAGAGTTTCAGAATGATTTGTTAATCTAGTTGGGTTTTCTATTATTTGTGTTAAATTAAAATAATCAGTAATTCGTTTAAGATTTTTTCGTTCTTTCTTTACATTCCAATTAATATTAAAATCACCCAGTAAAATAATTTCTTTAAATTTATCACAATGATCAAGAAGAATCCTAAGTTGATCATAGAAATCATTTTTTGCTGTGGGCTTTCTATACATACATACTATTATAAAAGACATTGTTTCAGAAAGTGATATCTCTACACCAACACATTCCAAAACTATTTCACTTGGCCATTCAATCATTGTACACTTAAGAGTATTTCTAACATATATTAATACTCCCCCACCCTTCCCACTTTCTCTGTCCTTCCTAAATACATTATAACCGGGCATATTTACTACAGCCTCTGGGGAGGAGTGGGACAGCCACGTCTCTGAAAGTCCTAAAAAGTCAATGTTGGAATTACAGAGCAGGTGTTCCAGCTGTTCACGTTTTGGCCTCATACTGCGGATATTCAAGTGCCCGCCAAATAATCCCTTTATTTTTGATAACGGGTCCCAGACAACCTTAGCCTGGTTTAATGTCCGGAATATTTTAGTAGATCTATGCCGTTTAAGAACTGGATTCCTGTACCTTTTTGGATGGGCCTGCTGGAGATCATCAGAACAGTCAACAAGCCCGGGGAGCAGCAAAGGCAACCCAGGAGCTGGCACAGGTCGCAACGGTGAAAGTTCAGGAGCAAACCCGGGGAGCAGCGGTGTCAGCCCAGATACCAGACCGGGAAGCAGCGATGATAAACCGGAAGCCGGCCCGGCGCAAACCGGCGAAAACCCAGAAGCAGGCCCGGGAAGCAGCGGCGCCAGCCCCGAAACAGGCCCGGGGAGCAGCGGCGCCAGCCCCGAAACAGGCCCGGGGAGCAGCGGCAAAAGACCAGGAACAGGCCCGGGGAGCAGCAAGGGAAGACCAGGAACAGGCCCGGGGAGCAGCGGCCGAAATCCAGCAACAGGCCCAGGGAGCAGCAGAGGAAACGGACGAGGCACAGGAACAGACCAAGGCAGTTTCGATGGCAGCCCAAATAGCAACGTTGGTAATCCAAACAGCAGCGGCCGCGGGCCAGCTGGCTGTGGCCCCGGATTTACTTCAATGTCTCCAGCCAAAAGAAGTATTATTAAAACATGAACTAGTTTAGTATCATCCAACTGTCCATGTTTACCTGAGGGTGAGGTGAGTCTGGCATGACCATTATCCAATAATATTGTGAAAAGGACATGCTGACTCGCCTGTGCTGGGCACAGGATTTGGTTATCCCTTTTTTCCAGACCAGTATGACATACAGATAAAGAAAAACACAAAAAAGAAAAGAAAAGACCAGTTAAAGGCAAAAGCCGATTCCTTTCGATGTTATTAAAGGATTTTTGAGGCATCCACACAGAGCCAGCCACATTGCGTGTCATCCCGGCAGCCATTTTTCTCATCCCGGCAGCCATCTTGTGAGGGTGCGGTGGTGGTGCTGGGCGAGGCTAGGAGGATTGACGGTGAGGCTCAACTCTGCATCGGTTGAGTAGTCAAAACAATCTGGGAGTCAACCAATTTTGGGTAGTGATCGAAAGAACAAGATTGCGGATACAAGTGGCAGAAATGAGCTTCCTCCAAAGGGTGGCTGGCCTCTCCCTTAAGAGAGGGTGAGGAGTGCCATCATTCAGAAGGGACTCAGAGTCCACTCAGAGTCCTGCTTTTCCGCACTGAAAGGAGCCAGTTTAGGTTGTTCGGGCTTTTGAGTAAGATGCCTCCTGGGCGCTGTTGTGAATTAATTGCTTTACATACTTTTGTGTTCCTTTAATGTGAAGTCATTCCTTTATCACAGTGATGGATCGTGCAGAAGGATTTATAGGCTTTCTTCTCCCTTCTGTTTGACGCACAGGACCACATTGCTATTAATGTCAAATAGTTTTTAAATTTAAACATTACACAAACTACTGTTATCACACAGTACTTGGTCTACAGGTGGTGTCACAGGGCAGCAACAGTTCGACGCAGAAAAGATCGCCACAGACAGCAAACAGAACATCTCAGCCTTGATAACGACCTGGGGGCTGATGCTGTCCTGACCTTCTTTACCACCTCTTTTCTGGAGGCTGATGTTCAGCTCTTCTGAAGGAGGTACTGCACTGCCAATCTTGGGATGAATGCCTAGATCATGGTCCCTGTGTGCATCACAGTGTGCTACCCTAAAAAATTGTTCCATCTCCTCTTTAGAACTGGTCAATGTTCCTGTTCTAGCTGCCTCCAGTAATGCCTTGCTTAACAAACTGGGCTTTTCTGGCCCCTATCTCCTTCCTCAGCTTCCGTGCTCTCTCTGTCTTCCTCAACCTGCAAAGCTGGTCTCTGAGCCCAGAGGTAAGGTCTTTAATCCCCCCTCTTTCCCCTCCTGAGGCATTCTTAAATTGGCTAATAAGGATTTTTTATCTCTCTCCACTGTGTTTCCTATGGCCTTCTCCCTCTGATTTGGTGGCTTCTCTTTTGGGCTGTCGATCTTCCACTCCTCTATGCCAAACCAGTCCCTTGTCAAGTTATATGTAATCACAGTCATTGAGTTAATTTCCCCTCCACTGTCCCTGCCTGTGCACCTTCCAGAATCCTGTCCAGGTCCTCATTTAGTTGTTGCCATTCCTTGTCGCTGGTCATTCTGGGCCATTTTACCCTCTCTTTTGCTGACTGGGGTTGTTCAGAAGCATCAGAGTGGTCTGTTATGTGGTCCAGGGGCAAAACCACTGCCGCAGTACAGCCCCCCCAGGAGACGCTGGGGTATTGTTCCATATTGTAGTCTGTAGCTTGCTGTGGTGGCCTCTCGTGAGTGCCATGCATATGGTTTCTAGCTTCATGCACACGTGCCAGACTTTTTTGGAGGCCATCTGTCTTTCCAGCATCACCAATCTTCCTTGGTTGCCATCCAGTCTTTCCTGGTTGCCAGAGGTTACCCAGAAGTTACATGAGTTGTATATCCAAAGATGCCACAAATACAGTTGCTCTTACAGAACAACTGTAGCTTTCATAACGTTTTGTGTTTCTCTGCCTTCATCTGCTAGAGAACTATTTCAACATGATAAAATTCAATTCAGTTTTATTTATATAGCGCCAAATCACAACAAACAGTCGCCTCAAGGCGCTTTGTATTGTGGGTAAAGACCCTGCAATAATTATTTATTATTCATTAACTTATTCATTATTTATTAAACAAACAAATAAATAAATAACTTGATAAAGAAAATAATATGGCATACCTCAAAACAATATTAAAATGTATTTATGTATTGTTTATGAAATATGACATAAATTGATTAATTCACCTATTTATTTTCTTTTGCCTTTAATTTTCTGTGTTATTTATTCATGTATTTATTTACGTATTTCTGTATTTATAAATACAAATGAGTGATAAGAACTTCCAATTCCTTGCAGAAAATTTGAATATTGGAGTCACCTATCCACACTCCAGCCAAGCAGGTGTCGGTAACACACCAAAATGTTGAATGTCAGCTGCCTAAAAGAAAAAAGGAAACCCATTCACAGTTTTTTTGCTGGTAAAACGGATACGGCTGCTGTAATGTAGCAGCACTTTAACATAAAGAAAACTGGTTGTGTCTTTAACATAAACTTGGCTCCGCTGATTAAAACAATGTAGTAAGCATGTTTATGCTAATGAGTCCTTTATTTTGAATGTATTGACCGGACGTTGTATTTTTACACCCGGAAGTCTTTTCATGCTTAGGCCACACTGGATGCAAAACCAACGCAGATTTGGGGCAGAAACGATAGCTAAATTTCATGAATGTGAGAATAAAAATAGAGAGGGAACCGTGGGATTAAACGCACATGGATCCTAATCGGATAATCCAGGCTCTGAAAGGAACCATTGACCCCAACCTGAGGATAGCGGCAGAGAATGAACTCAACCAGGTGGGCCAGCTAGCTAGTTTTCTTTTTTTCAGAGAAGCGGAAGAAAATGGATGGATTTAACCACCAGGGTTCGTTCTAGCCGAGGAAGCCTGCTGGTGTTTGTGGAGGAGAGCAGGCCGTGTTTTGGTGATCGCGCTCGACTTTTGCCTGGCGAACGTTCAGCCTGGTTAACGTTGAGGTTTAATTATCAGGCCCCAAATCAGGAGTTTGACTAGCAGGTCCCCGAACAGTTACTGGCAGCTGCGCCTGAGAACAATAGGAGGCAGATCTGCCGGTCAGAACCGGGGGTCCCCAAACTTTACATGTCAACAATGGAGTTTAAGAACACAGCAGATACTAATGTTGTTGGTCCTGCACACACAGCTGGGCTGCAGTGGATTTATTAATCCACATGATTATTATAGGCTTCAGAAAGAACCAGCCTTCAAACAGTGAATGATAAAACTGTGAGCGTAATATTAAGTTCGGGCATAATGTCTCGTAAGGCCTTTGCTGACTGGGATGATTCTGTCTGATACTTCTGTCCCATTTTTGTCATTTTAACTCTTAACTACAGTAGTTGCAGAATGTCTGAAACATGAATGGATACATCCTAAACTGATTTGAACTGTGAGCATTCACACACTCTGTGACTTAAAGCTTTACATCTAAGCTTTATTTCCTGTTTATCAAATGCCACTTCCTGAGCAGTCCTCATCTTTTGAGAAAAAAAAAAAAACTTCCTCTCCTCTCCTGTCCTGTCTTTCTTACATCTTTCTCCATCTCTGAGAATGAAGTAGAAGACATATTTTTTCTCTAGGAAACACAGCTACACATAGATTGAGATCCAAGCTGCACATAAACAGTTTGTGTGTCTGTTGGCATTTGTTGAGCTTTTTGAAAAGCCAGCTAGAAGTACAACAACCGCAACTTTGACATCTGCCTGGAAGAATACAATGACAGGGATAAGATGGGAACAAAGGGATGTGTGGATCTGTAATTTGAATCCTTTCAGAACACATATTTTTCTTTGTGTTTTGTAGTGGACTTGAGAACTTAGTAATTTTTAATCAAGTTCTATACTTCAAAAGGTATTTTACTCAGAATCATGGAAAGGGGGGAGCTGGCACAAGAGGAGGTGGAGAATGGCCAGTGGTTTCTAGGGCTGCAACGATTAGTCGACATTGTCGACAATATTCGACAATAAAAATAGTTGACGACGAATTTAATTGTCGATAATAGTCGTTTATTATTACTGGTGATCTTTTGTTTTTTTAACGTAGTGAGACATCTTCCTGTCCATCTATCTCTGGCGAGCTTCACACATAAGCATTCCGGTTGTCAAGTGATGACGTACAATTCTATTTCCGGGTCCAAACTGTCACGTGATCAATTTTCTGCAATGCTGTGTCCCTGGTTGTTTTAACTCGAAAAAACACACTCAGCTGTGATTTTACCAATGAGAAAGAGAAGCGGAAATGGCTGCAGTTGATAAGGTATGTTACAATCATCTTTAATCTTTAATAGTGAACAGTCATTGGTTATATGCTGTTTATTTAGAAGCATTTGGACCCAGAAATGACGTGAGACTTAAAGACCGGATAGCATTCAGCAGCATGTTTAGTGAAGGGGATACTGGTGAAACTGTGCCAACTTTGTTTTACAGGGACGAAAAAGTACTATATATTTTTTTTTTATGGTTGGAAAAATAGACCTTTAAAGTTATATCAGCAGCAAACCTAAAAGTTTTGAATGAAGTATGTGTTTAGTACCACATTTTAAATAACCTTATGCAAAATGTAAAAGCTGATAGCTAAATAAGTGCCATTTCATAATATGTAATTCATAATTCGATTAGTCGACTAATCGTTTCAATAGTCGATGACTAATCGACTATCAAAATAGTCCTTAGTTGCAGCCCTAGTGGTTTCATGCTCAATTGGAAGGTTTACAATGGCCAGAATACATTCACTGACCAGCCTCAGAGAACTGGATTGCAGTGATTGCAGAGAATGTCTTTATATTGCCCAGTGTTCTCTTCCATGCAGAACACACCTGGGCTTTGACAGGTGTCTGTTGTCTCTGTCAAAGTACAAAATCAGATAGAAGGTACATCCAGTGATGAAGCAACAGAACAGTAAGGCAGTACTGATAGCCTGCAGTGTCTGTGGGATAGAGCCACGGGACAGCTACATGACTGAGTCTATTGTTCATAGACCTGCTGTTGTGTACAGCATGAATAAGAAAAGGTGTGATTTGTGCAACCACATGAGCATCAGCTGCAAAATACAATGGAATATCCATACAGTTCTGCATTTCTGGAAGACCAGATGAGAGTTTTGGTATTTCGATTACATGCCCAGACACTCAAAGCGTAAGGTCAGCAGGTTGATAAGGTAACTTGACAGTGACTTTTATAATTATTTATTTTTTTAGCCTGTCTCCTCTGGCAGATATTGCAACCAGAATTGGGATCTGAATGCACTGTTGGGTCAAACATAAGATGAGCTCTATAGATTCTCTATAGGCTCCTCTTGTTAATGTTGTCCTATTATTTTATATATTTGTGTTATTTGTACATATACAGGTGTTCTTGTGATGCCAGAGTTAACAGGCTGAGAGAGAAGAGAGAAAGAGAAGAAAAATGAGAAAATAGGAAAAGGGAATACCCCAGCAAACAGCAATCAAAAAAGAACAAACAATACCTGGAAAAATAAATTTATAAGGAATAAAACAAGACAGAAACAATGAATGGCTACACAAACCAACAATCCTTCTATACCGTGCTTGCATGAGTAAGTGTGAGTGTCTTGACAGTGACTTTTAAATGTACAAATTGTTGTTTAATAAAAGCTGTTAATTCTTCAAATCTGTTTCCTGCATTTATGTTTTTCATTTTAATGAAATAAAGAGAAATTTGAATACAAATCCACATGAAAATGAATTGTTGTCATTGCATTACATTATTTCACTCTGTTATCAGATCACTCTGGATTTTCTCTACAAAGGACACATTAGTGAAAAAAGGAGAACAAATGCATTTCTTAAATTATAAAAAGAACTTTTTTCTTTTCACCCTCATTAGAAATATTGTCCGTTTTTTTGTCTTGTCTATGCATGCATTGGTTGCATGACTGAAACTGTCTTCAGATAGAATTGTATTATTGAGCACTGAAAGTGATTTTTCACTCATTCACACACACATTCCTCTTCAACATTCTAAGCACTTTATTTGCTTTATCTGTCACACAGTCACACACCAGTGAATGTATCAGGAGAATTTTTGGAGAGCAGTAGCTTCGTCACAACCTGCTCTACCTGGGGGCAGCTGTGGTATCTTGCATTTAATTTAATTATTTAAAAAAAAATCTGTACTAAATTTTGAAGCTGTTCTTTTGTCTGTGTGTTTCAGTCCTACAAGATCATTAATTTCGCCCCTACCTTGCTTCAGATCATTGTGTCGGAGCAGGTGGAGTTTCCTGTTCGTCAGGCAGGTAAGATGGTAACCAGTTTTAGTTACTATGTTTCCATCATCATTCAGTAGTTGCAAACATAGTACTTTGATACTGAGATAACTGCAATCCTGAGAAACACGGTGTATGAATATGTCTAAAACTAGTTACACCCTCCCACCATCTGGGAACCACTTCTCTAATGAATATTTGTTGCAGCAGGATGGTGTAAGAATGGGTCAGGCTTTTATACAAAATTCAGGAATTTTAAAGATTCAGTGCTTTAATCGTCTAACATTCACTCACATTCATACTCCAACGGAACAGTCGGAGAGCAACTTGGGGTTAAGTATCTTGCCCAAGGATACATTGGCACGCAGCCTGCAGTAGCCAGGAATTGAACCACTGACCTTCCAGTCAGTAGGTGACCTGCTCTACCTACTGAGCTACAGCCACCCCATTTGTAGTTTTTAAATCAATAAATTGGTGCTTTAAATTCAGTCTTTGTGGTTCATAAAAGCCAATGGATGAATATAGTGTAATATTTTTAGCTATGTGACCTGTGTGATGATGATGTCAGAATATGTTGTAGTTGTTTCTGTATATGTGTTTGTAGCTGCCATCTATCTGAAGAACATGGTGAGTCAGTACTGGCAGGATAGGGAGCCTTCTGTGGGGGAAGTTGTTTTTCCCTTCAACATCCATGAGAATGATCGACAGCAGATCAGAGACCAAATCTTGGAGGGAATCATTCGCTGTCCAGAGTCCATACGGTACATGCATATGTGCATACACCTAATGTCACTAAAGGACAACTTTTTTCCCATTCCCTAAAAAATGAGATCTTAACCTGCATCCATTTAAAGCCTTTGAAAGAGTCCCCCTTAAATGATGCAATGAGCAACTCCATATATTTTTTTCTCCTTGTTGTAGTGCACAGCTGACCATGTGTTTGCGAGCCATCATCAAACATGACTTCCCTGGCCGCTGGACTGCCATAGTGGACAAGATCAACCTGTACCTGCAGTCTCCAAACAGTGGCAGCTGGTATGGAGCCCTGCTGGCTCTCTACCAGCTGGTCAAAACATATGAGTGAGTCACCTGTTCATGTTGTGTGTATTTCACCACACCACACCACATCACCAATCTCTTCTGGGTAACAGAAAAGACAATATTATTAAATCCTTTAGTTAAACAGGTAGTCTCATTGAGATCAGGCTCTCATTTTCACCTGTGTATAAAAGAAAAATTGATACAACCACATAATAGAACAACACATTATACATGATCACAAATTAAGATTAAAGCCACAAGCATCGATAAAAGGCCCTTGCCAGCTGTGAACAGCTGCTCCAGCCAAATTTAATCCCTGCTGGCAAAAAATGCAAATCTTGGCAATGATGGGAATGTTGTTGTAGGTGGCACTGTGGAGCCATTTTGCCATATTCTATGAACAGATCCATAAAACCCGAAAGCCATCATCACAATGGACATGTGTGGCAAAATTCACGAGTTTCTGAACTTTTCCAGGCCTTTTACAAGCACTTCCTCTTACATGGATAAGCAGCATGCCATAAGGGACCACAGCTGAATGAGAAGTCACAGCTGTCACTGTGAAGTTTCATCAACATCTTAAGTTTATTCAGACCTGTTTTAAGCTGGATGCAGTGAAATTGGAATCAGCAGCACATTAAAGTATAACGCATGAGATTTTGTGTTGCCAATAATTGGCGCTCTAACAGTAATAAACAATATGCATATCTGTGTTTTCAGGGTGGAATTCTGATCAAAGCAGTGAAATTTGGTGCAGAACAGTGAACAATGTGCCTCTGAGTTACAGCCATTTTTTTGTGCCTCATGACGAGACATGGAAATTTGCCCTTTTATAGAAACGCAGTTTTAAAAAGGAAGTAACCTGAATGCCTTACAGGTTTGCTGACCAAATGTGAGATGTCTCAACTACAGCATGTTGAAGCTGAACCTCTGAATATATAAACTGACATTTCCTGTACCCACTAGGTTGCCATGTGACTGTCATTCAATAATGTCATGTGGATGTCTTTGGGGTGGGTCCTTATCATACTTGTGAAGTTTGAGGGCAATGGGATAATGTATATGAGAATGAGAGGCAATTTAAATGTCACAGCGAAAGATCAAATCTGGCATGGCAACAGGGCCACGCCCTTCTGTGATGTAACATAATCAAGGGCTTTAGTGGAAATGACTGTGAACAATGTACAGCTCAAAAGAAGTGAATTAATGGTGTATGACACAGAAAGTATACACAGAAAGACAACTGTGTGATTTTCCCTAGGAGAATTTGGGGTGTGGTCTATGGCCACGGTGTGCAAACTGTGACAGGGGTGTGATTGACTTTTTTGATCAGTGTGACGTCCAGAATGCTTCAACCAAATTTCACACATTTCTGAGAGTGCAGTGCAGTAATTATCTTACTGCACTAGCAGATTATTTAATTTACTTTTCAGACTATAATCAAGTGTAAATATCTAGTTTTTAGACAAAACAAGTTTAATAATCTTACACATTCACCTCTTGGTCAGTATATCACTCTCAAAACAAAATTAAAAAAACACATTTTTGGCTGAATATAAGATTGTGAGACTTACTTAGATAGTAGTCAATTTTTGCAGTGCATGACTACCTCTCTCAGAGCCTGGTTCTGCTGGAGGTTTCTTCCTGTTAAAAGGGAGTTTTTCTTAATGGTCCTAATCTTAGAAGATAAATCACCTTGAGGTGATTGTTGTGATTTAGTGATTGATATATATATATATATATATATATATATATATATATATATATATATATATATATATATATATATATATATATATATATATTAAAATGAGAATCTGAATATATAGAATGAAACTTGAATATATGGAATGAACTCTGAATATATTGAATGAAAATCTGAATATATGGAACGAAACTTGAATATATTGAATGAAACTTGAATATATTGAATAAAAGTCTGAATATATACAATGAACTCTGAATATACTGAATGAAAGTCTGAATATATATAACGAAACTTGAATATATGGAATGAACTCTGAATATATACAATGAACTCTGAATATATTGAATGAAAATCTGAATATATTGAATGAAAGTCTGAATATATTGAATGAAAACCGACGTCACGGAAGCTCTTCCGCCATCTAGTGTTTTCGTTACGTAAAGCACATTATGTCGCTACAAGAAATGACACTGTGAGTCAATCTGCAGGGAATTTAGTGGCAGAAATTCCAAATTCAATTCAATTCAATTCAATTTTATTTATATAGCGCCAAATCACAACAAACTGTCGCCTCAAGGCGCTTTGTATTGTGGGTAAAGACCCTACAATAATACAGAGAAAACCCAACAGTCAAAACGACCCCCTATGAGCAAGCACTTGGCGACAGTGGAAAGGAAAAACAAAAATAATGAGTAGCTAATTAACACCCTGGCAAATGCATGAACTGGCCAACATAATGCTAGCAGCAGTGTTCCTAATCATGCTACTGATGAAGAGTTTTATTCAGTGAATCTCTCAGGTCAGACAGCTCCTGCGTATCAAGCTAACAATAAGCAGAACATGCCTTCCACATCCACATCTCAGATTCTAGACCGGGCCTGTTGTTGTGGAGGGTGCCTGTGCATGTTCTGCGTAATGTTAGCTTGCATGCAGGAGCTGTCTGACCTGAGAGGTTCGCTGCATTTGGTCTTCCACGATGAAACAGTGAAGATGAACTTCAGATTGACTCATAGTGCCGCTTCTTGTAGCGATATTATGCGCTTTACGTAACGAAAACACTAGATGGCGCTTCCGTGACCTCAGCTTTCATTCAATATATTCAGACTTTCATTCAATATATTCAGACTTTCATTCAATATATTCAGAGTTCATTCTATATATTCAGAGGTCATTCTATATATTCAGACTTTCATTCAATATATTCAGACTTTCATTCAATATATTCAGAGTTCATTCTATATATTCAGAGTTCATTCAACATATTCAGACTTTAATTGAATATATTCAGAGTTCATTCAATATATTCAGACTTTCATTCAATATATTCAGACTCTCATTTTAATATATATATAATATTTCCTAAACGGCATTCCATAATATATATATATATATATATATATATATATATATATATATATATATATATATATATATATATATATATATACATATAATATGAAAATTGAATTGAATTGAATGAGTTGGACTAAGGCAAAGCAGTTGGCAAAAACTGTAGGGCAACATGTACTGGCAGCCAGAAAGGCATGTATTCATATGGTTTTATAAATCATGCAGAATTATAGAATAATTTATTCAATAAATTGTTCAGTACTTTATGAGCTACAATACTTTTTTTGGCTGTTATTTTAGCTAATAAATTGTGAATGGCAAATTTATCAGTCAGGTCATTCCAGCCCTGAGCATTTGGATGAATTAGCTGACACTATCCACTGAAAACAGTATTTTGTCAAATGAGCTAGCAATTTTTCCATGTTAGCAGGCAGGCATTAGCTAACTGATTCAAGGTGTTTTATATAATATTTAAAAAATTAAATTATAATATGATAAAAAAAATGTATGTAATTTACATTAGTAAAAATGTGCAAGTTAACCATTAGCTCTTTTGGGGTTACAGTTTAATTTTTTTTTAGCAAGAAGTGCAACACACAAATGTGATTTAAAGAATTTTTCTGACCATGAATGCATTAAAGAGAGGAGAGGCTAAGGCACAGAGGCAGCTTTAATTAGGGCCCAAGCACTGACAAATTAATCACCTTTTTGGGGGGCCTAAACATTCTCAAAACTTATGAAATTTTGGACACATGTCTAGTCTGGTGAAAATGTATGTATTTTATTAGTTTCAAGATTCAAGAAGATTCAAGATTCAAGAAGACTTTGTCATTATATGTAAACATATAACGGAATTTGCATTCCAGAACACCCATCCAAGAGAAATACAAATAACAAAAACAAACGGGGGACAGGTGTCTGAGGACGTGCAGCTGTTTTGCCGGCGCTACCGGGCACGGGTGCTCCCAAGTAGCTGAATCAGGTCACCCTGAACCATCCCTTAGTTATGCTGCCATAGACCTAGGCTGCTGGGGGGTTCCCGTGATGTACTGAGTATTTCTTTTTTATTCACCTCTTTTTAATCTATTTATACAACACTCAACATTTACTAATTAGTTATTATTAATCTCTGGCTCTCTTCCACAGTGTGTCTTTTGCCCTGTCTGAATTGAATTGCTGCTGTAGCAATGGTCTGATTTTGGGTTTTGTTTCAGTAGGGCATGTATCTCCATTTTCAGGTCTTATACTTAAACTAACTCCTCTTAAAGATTTCATCAGATCAACATCATATTTGGTGAATTCAACCTAGAGAGGTTGATGATGTTAAATTGCAAAGATTTTGAATTTTATTCAAAGGGTGTGTTTGTGGTGGCTCACCGAATTTTGGTCATTTGCTGCAGGACACCAAATTGTCAAATCTCTAATGTACATTGTCCAATATGTCCCAAACTTCACATTCTTGATGATGAGAGCGTGAGTCTGGACACATCTATGTACTAACACTGGGTCACACTCATAATGCCACCTAGTGTGAACAGGAAATCACCAGTAGGCTGATAATCATCATCCCGTGAGCAGGGAAGTTTCATTTTTGGGTGCAGCCATTATATACAGCAGCATGACATGTAATTAGTGGGCACTTGCCAACTCTACCTAGTGGGCGTAGGAGATGACACAACATCTAAGTAGCCTACTGGGCTAAAAACATTCACAGCAACAATGAACTGTAGTGCAGTTTGACTGCACTGCGGTTCAACATGCACCGAGGTGCGAGGGCCCTCTCATTGCTTGCAGCTTTAATTAATATTATCTTCTTTAAGGCTGACTTTGTGCAAAATTTAAAAACAAAAACTAAAATGAGGAAGGAAATGAGTGTCTACAACCCAAAGTATGTTCTGATTTGAACTGAGATCATTTAGTAAATATTGTGTATGTGTGTATGCTTCAGGTACAGGAAAGCAGATGAGAGAGAGCCGTTGCTTGCAGCCATGCAGATTTTCCTGCCAAGGATTCAACAAATCATCAGCCAGCTTCTGGCCGATGGCACCATCTTTTCAGTCCTCATTCAGAAACAGATCCTCAAGATCTTCCATGCTCTCGTACAGGTTTGTTTGTATGTGTGTCTGTATGCTTCTGTGTCAACATATGATAAAAGCCAGGAACTATGACAGTAGTATTCAGAATCCTGTTTCTAAAACATTTATGCAACATGTCCCATGTGAAAACATCAAGTTACTGTTGTTGGCACGTACAGCTTTGCATTGATACATTTTCTTCAGTTGACTAATACTGAGGTTACAGAATGTGGTAGTAACTAGATTTAATATTAAGGGTGAAGGAGAGTAATCTTAACGGTTAGAAGTGTAATAGACTGTGCAGCACAGCACAGTCTCACACCTTTTTACTCCCAATTACACAGTTTTAAATGTACCTTTGATATAACCGAATTAAGCCATGGAATACACAAAATTGCTGGCTTCATCTGTCTGTTAACTCTATTACATTACTGGAATGCATACCAGCAAGTTGCTCATTAGTTAGATTAATCTCAGTAGTCCTCTGATTGGATCTTGAGATTATTTAGGCATGCCCTTTGTGTTTGGGAATTCTGTTTAATTGCTACAAGTACATAAATTACCTAGGGGTATTGTCACATATAGCAGGTTCAAGACTGGGAGGAGGGACAAACCCAGTTAGTGTATTCTTTGGTTTGCTCCCAAGGAATACATCTGGCATCTGGCATAAACACTGTGCCACCTTAAACATGCAGATCCATCTGGGTGCATTCGCTGACACCTGAGCTGATAGTGAGGGCTCCTCTTTCTTGCAGTAGTTAAACTCTTACTACGTGAGGAGGTTGAGTGGGACTGATTATTTCATAATTAAAGAGTTTTTCTGACAGTGACTTACATGACTCAGTGATGAAGGGATTATAACTGGATATTGATGATTAAGATTAAGGAAAAGAGTGAGAACTTCTTTTTGTTACGTGTTTTATATAATGACAATAAATTGATTCTGATTTTGAGAATACTACTTATTATAGACCTTATTTCCTGCAGTATTCGCTTCCTCTCCAGTTGATCAACAATACAGTGATGACTCAGTGGATGGAAATTTTCAGAGCCATAATGGACAGAGACATCCCAGCTGTAAGATACTCACTCATACACTACAAACATGGGATTCAACAAATTCATTCGTTATACCATTTGCAATCTGTATTTTACATTGTAAATGGTAAATGGACTAGTTCTTATATAGCGCTTTTTCTACTCAGTCAGAGCACTCAAAGCGCTTATACAACCTGTTTGCATTCACCCATGCACTCCCATTCATACAAGCACTTCCATTTTTATGAAGCTAAGTGCTTTTAATTACCTAACATTCACACACATTCATACTCCGACAGAACGGTCGGAGAGCAACTTGGGGTTAAGTATCTTGCCCAAGGATACATTGGCATGTAGCCTGGAGTAGCCAGGATTCGAACCGCTGACCTTCCGATCAGTAGGTGACCTGCTCTACCTACTGAGCTACAGCCACCCCAAATCCAGTTAAGATTCAGGATTTTATTTTCAAAGGTAACGGTAATACACTGCTCAAAAAAAAATATAGGGAACACTCAAATAACATCCTAGATTTGAATGAATGAAATGTTCCCATTGAATACTTTGTTCTGTACAAAGTTTAATGTGCTGACAACAAAATCACACAAAAAATCATCAATGGAATGGAGTCACACACAAAATTAAAGTGGAAAAACACACTACAGGCTGATCCAACTTTGATGTAATGTCCTTAAAACAAGTCAAAATGAGGCTCAGTATTATGTGTGGCCTCCACGTGCCTGTATGACCTCCCTACAACACCTGGGCATGCTCCTGATGAGGTGGCGGATGGTCTCCTGAGGGATCTCCTCCCAGACCTGGACTAAAGCATCTGCCATCTCCTGGACAGTCTGTGGTGCAGTCTGTTGGTGGATGGAGCGAGACATGATGTCCCAGATGTGCTCATTCAGGTCTGGGGAACAGGCGGACCAGTCCATAGCTTCAATACCTTCAATATCAGGAACTGCTGACACACTCCAGCCACATGAGGTCTAGCATTGTCCTGCATTAGTAGGAACCCAGGGCCCACCGCACCAGCATATGGTCTCACAAGGGGTCAGAGGATCTCATCTTGGTACCTAATGGCAGTCATGCTACTTCTGGCGAGCACATGGAGGGCTGTGCGGCCCTCCAAAGAAATGCCACCCCACACTATTACTGACCCACTGCCAAACCGGTCATGCTGAAGGATGTTGCAGGCAGACGATCGTTCTCCATGGCGTCTCCAGACTCTGTCACGTCTGTCACATGTGCTCAGTGTGAACCTGCTTTCATCTGTGAAGAGCACAGGGCACTAGTGGCGAATTTGCCAATCCTGGTGTTCTCTGGCAAATGCCAAGCATCCTGCACGGTGTTGAGCTGTGAGCACAACCCCCATCTGTGGACGTCGGGCCCTCATACCATCCTCATGGAGTTGGTTTCTAACTGTTTGTGCAGACACATGCACATTTGTGGCCTGCTGGAGGTCATTTTGCAGGGCTCTGGCAGTGCTCCTCCTCTTCCTCCTTGCACAAAGGCGGAGGTAGCGGTCCTGTTGCTGGGTTGCCTCCTCCACTTCTCCTGGTGTACTGGCCTGTCTCCTGGTAGCGCCTCCAGCCTCTGGACACTACGCTGACAGACACAGAAAACTAGTGATGTTACCTCCAACACCGAGGCTTCGAAGCACGCTTCAAACTCGCCAGGGTAGTTATGGTGAAGCAGTGGGCCGGAGCGTGCTTCAGTTGACGTCACTGATGACGTTCGAACCACTTCACTGCTTCATTCAGACTGAATCAGCTGACTGGTTTGATTTCACAGGCGGAGTTTTGAAACTTTGGCGCGATACTCAGAGTATTTAAGACGACTGAAACGCCGTTTCACGCCTTGTACCAAACCCGCTGTGCGTCAGTGACGGCTGGTTTGTGTGAATTTCAAACTTTCAATAAGAGAGCCATCTCATTTTCCCTAAGTATGGGAATATTTTGATTTGGTGCCACCGAATAAGGTAAAATAATTTCAGCATGTCCATCCATCCATTTCTTTCCAATTATATAGGAAACTTGTGCAGGTAGGACAAGCATGGAAAAAGAAAAATGTTGATGCTTAAACCACATCAATAGCCCAAAAAATATGAGGTTACAGCCAATTAATCTCTCCGATCTCAGTCGCCAGGCAATCCGGCGTTGACATCGGAGCATTCCAGGTATTAATAAACTACTTTATGATCAACAAAACATGATGACACTAAGTGAGATTTAATTTAAAACATAAAATCATGCATCCACCTTTAAATTGGTGCCCAAATGTGCGATTAGCGGCCAGCGACGTTCAACGTGTCGAAAAGCAAAGAGGTGAGCTCGAACAACGTCACTGGCCGAAGATGCAGCGATCACAACATACCTATTCAGTGTTTATTCAAATATAATACTCATAGTGCCACATCATTCAAGAGGTGCTTTTCTTTCTCCCTTTCTTACTTCCTGGTCACACCAGCTTCTTCTGTTCCGTGTGAAAGGATGGTCTCAAAGGCTGGGAAGCTGTCCCTAAAAAGAAAAACCAGTGAAGTCCATCTACTGTGGAAACATTATTCCTGAATAATAATAAAAAACCGAGATGCAAAAGCACACATTTCCTGCACACCAAGCACAATAACAAAGGAAATAACTGTACACCAAAAAAAAAAGAAAAAAAAAAAGGGGGAAACGGATCAATCTCACCTACTGACTCATTATTATTGAACATCTTCCCTGTCCAGTATGAAATTTAGAATGAACGACAAACCAAACCATTTTCCACATATATTTATTTATTTATTATCATTTCATAGATGGAATTACTCAGGCAGATGATTTTTACATATGGGATACAAAGAACAAATACATAAAACAGGTCATTTGAAGAATTGTCCCAACACACGTTAAGAAGTGTTATTATACACATGAAAGCTGCGTCACATCTGCAGGGCTTCATTTGGCTTTGCAACAACCATTGTGGTCAGCAGATGTCACCCAGGAGTACTGAATGAACCTTCGAGTAGCGAACCAATTTTTGACACAATGGTTCAAAAAGGTTCAGAGCTTCAGAAAGCCTCGTTTTGCCATCACTACAGCAAACCTTCTTGCCACAGCTCGCATTGATGTGCCATCCTGGATGAGTTGCACTACCTGAGCCACTTGTGTGGGTTGTAGATTCCGTCTTATGCTACCACAAGTGTGAAAGCACCACCAACATTCAAAAGTGACCAAAACATCAAAGTGGTCTGTGGTTCCCACCTGCAGAACCACTCCTTTATTGAGTGTGTCTTGCTAATTGCCAATAATTTCCACCTGTTGTCTATTCCATTTGCACAAGAGCATGTGAAATTGATTGTCAATCAGTGTTGCTTCCTAAGTGGACAGTTTGATTTCACAGAAGTTTGATTTACTTGGAGTTATATTGTGTTGTTTAAGTGTTCCCTTTATTTTTTTTGAGCAGTGTATAATGTAATTGTACTCGTACAATTGATAGTGAGTTATCATACATTTTAAGCACTTTATCTGGCTCACATCCATGGCCAATTTAGAATTACCAATTAACCTAGCATGCATGTTTTTTGATTGTGGAATGAAATCAGAAACCCAGACAGACACAGGGAGAACATGAAAACCTATCTGGCTGAAAAGTTTCATTGAGAATAAAAATCTTTGTATGAGCCAGCAGACACAGTATATTTAAAAACATGCTTATCAGTGATGTTTTTCTAATTCCCAACAAACTGCATTAATTTGGTTTCGAATGACACAGATTTACAGTCACACATTTGAGTCTGAACTGTTAGAAGCTGACTTCAGGTGAGGCATTCAGTTACTGTGAGACCTGAATAGCACAACGCAGCATCATCAGTTTTTTTTTTTTTTAATTTATCTCTGACAGAAACAAAAACCTGTTAAATAAAATGTCTGTTGATTAAGGAAATGCACTTTGACACATATATTGAGAAACGAAAATAAATAAATAAATAAAATGATTTTATTTTAATATTTCAAGATCACAATAATGTTCCAATTTAGAACTACAACAAAAAACTGACAAAAATAAAATGCACTTCATTTGGATACTTATAAAGCCGCAGCATAAAACTGAAAGAGCCGTGGATTGCCGACCCCTGTTCTACACTAAGCCTAGACACATGGATTATGAGGAAGACAAAAAACAATTACAGAAAATAACATGGAAATTCATTTTAAAATCATAATGATACCTAAAAAATATCAATTTCTTAATGTTTTTATAACAAATTCTAGTTGATTTGTTCTTCACAAGCACCTAGGGCTGACCATAAACTGTGTTTTGTTAGGAAACATTGGAGGTTGATGAGGATGACCGTCCTGAGCTGGCATGGTGGAAGTGTAAAAAGTGGGCACTGCGCATCATCACCCGACTGTTTGAGCGGTGAGTCCATGCTTTCAGATCCACGACTGAGCAAATTTTTTTTGGTTAGCAGAAAGACCTTTTCAGCATTATTTACTTTTCTAATATGAATCATAGGTATGGAAGCCCTGGCAATGTGACAAAAGAATACTACGAGTTTGCAGATTTTTTCCTGAAGACATATGCATTGGGCATACAGCAGGTAATTATTTGTCACTGAGTTTGTTCTGTTGAGATAAAGAGTATTTCAATTAAATAACACTCTTACTTTCATCCCGTCTGTAGTTACAATATGTTATTTAGCACCAGTTGCATATGGCACATTTATGGTTTCAGTATGCATCTTTACCCCCTTTTTAATACATTCATTGTGGCACATGTGCAATGACAGTGCAGCCTAGTTGTTTTACATGTATTTTTGTATCGGGTTTCCTTCTGCAAGTATGACTAGTTAATTCAAGAGCTGTTTGATCCCTAATGGAAAATTTTGTTAAGTATTTAGGTGTATTTTAACTCATCATTACGTGATATTCGTAAGGCATTTGACACTAAGCCTAAAGAAAGACCAAAGAAAGTCTTGCAGATCTAAATGACCCACAACAGGCGGAGAGTCTGACTGATAATGACAGCCATTCAGAAGTTGATGGGCAGCAGGTATCCAACAGCATGGCTAGCTTGCACACAATCCTTCAGAACCTTTTAGAGAAAATGGATAGAATTACATGCAATTAAAGACAAAATGAAAAAACAAACAGCAGAGTGGACCAAGCCAAAGAGTGAATTTCTGGAGGCTTGACTAACTGACCAGGAGAGAATGACTGAATAACATCCATGATATTACAGTAGGGTCAGAAGGTAACTTCTGAAACATGTTTGCATTTGTGGAATAAAGCAATTGGAAGTGCCTCAGACAACTTATTTGAGGATAAAAAGAGCTCTTCAAACTTTGGCCTCAAAGCCATCGACAGAGGCCCCTACAATCCATAGTGGCCAAGTTCACCAGCTTTATCATGAATTAAGAGGTTTTGAAGGTGGCCTGACAGAAAATAGGGTTTGTATTGAGCTTTTTCATGTGATGCCATGTGCACAATACTTGAGAATTGCTCACCATAGAGGATGTGACCCTGCTGCATCATTGTGGGTGAGCCTAAGATGCCTGCCCATGAGAAGTATTCATTTAGGTTTTATTTTCAGTTGTCAAAATAAATATTTAAATAAACTAAATGCTAAATGTTTTTCTTTCTAAAAAAAACAGCATTTATTAAGTTATCATTTGTAAATTCTGACCAAACGCAACAGCCCTTTTCACACTGACCAGTACCTGTTAAATCTGAGAAAGCACATCACAATTCAGAAGTTGAAGCAGACGATGAAGAAACTTTTTTTTGTATCGCATGCTGCTGGATGCCATGCCGTGTGATGTGGAGATGATGTTTGACTCAGTTTGATTCATGAAATAACGAAAGTGAAATTGAAAAAACATTTTTGATAACTGAAATAAAAACAGTAAAGAAAATGAAAAAACAATAACTAACTAAATTTGTATTGTGCATTTACAAAACTAATGAAAACAAACTAAAATTAGAGATAAAATGTCCATTGTTTTCATGTTTGTCAGTTTATTTAAAAGCCTTGTGGATTGATATGAAATCATTTTGGTTCTGTTCTAGCAGTTTTAGCTGGGTTTTAGTTAGTAACTAGTTTTAGTTGTAACTGGCCTGTTCAGCACATTCATGTCCTCTTGTGCATTTCTGGGACAAGATGACTTTAATACATAGGCCATGCAAAGACCCAGCACAGAAGTCTAATTAGTGAGTATCTAACCAAGCTAGCTCTCTGAGCAGCTCCGACAGAGAACCAGCATCGCAGCCAGGTGACAACTAAAATGCACTGTTTTCACTGAAAAAATAACTGTGGGCTCATTAATACACTGCAAGGAGGATGCACTGAAAAAATTGTGTATTGAAATTGGGATGTCTACACTTCTGTGTGACCCCAAACAAATACAAACATGCAATCTTGAAAAGTTGTATTTGAGTGTTGATTCCTTCACTGAGTTCAGTTTGTGTTTGTCAAACATTTGCTGCGTTCTGATGTTATACACCACATGCGAGGTATTAATCTACTGCACTGAAGCTTGAGTTTATTGGGTTTGGGAGTTTGTTTTTCTTTGTTTCTCCTTGTTAATGTCTCATGATGTTCACATAATGCACATAATGCTGCTATCTTGTGAACAGTTGGTTCTCAAGAGTTTTTAAATGAGTTTTATTGAGCTCTTATTACACAATAGTTACTCTTGCACCTTTAATCTTGCACCTGACAATGTATGAAAATACTAAAACTAACTGAATTAGAAAAAAAAGTTACAACAAAATAAAGCTATAATGTAAAATCCTAAAAAAAAGAAAAACTATAACCTTGGTTTGTTTATGAGATACTTTGTACATCTAAGTGCTTTCTATCTAACATTTGCACACACATTCACACTTCAATGAATACATTCGGAGCAACTCGGGGTTCAGTATTTTGCCCCAAGGATACTTTGGCATGTAGAATGGAACAGCTAGGGATCGAACCACCAACCTTCCAATTAGTAGATGACCTGCTCTACCTCCTGAGCCACAGGCTTTTCACATCTGTAAAGAATACCCAGCCTAGGACTGACAAAGTATCTGCTTTGTGTGGTGTGTTGTCCCCTAGGTCTTACTAAAGGTAGTGGACCAGTACCGGCAGAAACAGTACGTTACTCCTCGGGTTCTACAGCAGTGTCTCAACTACCTCAACCAGGGTCTGTCACACTCACTGACCTGGAAACAGATGAAGCCGCACATGCAGGTAGGACAGGCATGAAGCAATTTGATACTGACCTATTCCTGATGGGACCAGATCCTGATCCCCCTCTTATTCAGTTCAGGGTTATCTGCATATTGTTCCAGCAAATACTAAATGTACTTTTCAACCAAAAATACCAAGAATTTTACAGAGGAGTCCATCTCACTCAGAACAGGATTAACTTTAATAAAAAGTAATAACTGGAAGCTGACTGAAAGTAGTCCTTTCAGTGATTTCATAATTTAATCAATCACACAAGGTTAGAAATTTCTACTCCATGTGTTCCACTCTACTCATTCTTTTAAAAATTAAAACCAGTGTAATTTTTTTTCCTTTAATCCTTCTTATTCTAACATTATGAAGACCTTTGTGTCTTACAGAGTATTTGCCAGGAGGTCATCTTCCCTCTTATGTGCTACAAAGATGAGGATGAGAAGCTGTGGCAAGAAGACCCATATGAGTATATTCGCATGAAGTTCAGTAAGTGTTAAATATCTTGGAATTTTAACATATCGAGCTGGACATCTCTGAAGTTACCCAGCTAACTCAGCCAGATTTTGGATTTTGTCTACAGCTGGCAGGAAAAATTGATAGCATTATAGTTTATTAAAATAATAAATTGTAAGACAGTCACACGCTGTATTACAACTTTTTCTTAGAGTGTAAGGAACACTGACAGAAAGTGAATAGACGTTTAATATTGACCAGCAGTGCTACTGTATTGAGTGGTGGAGAATAGATACCTGCTATGTTTTTGGATATGCTATTTTTGTGAGTATGTGTCTTTGTGTGCAGACCTCTACGATGACCACGCCCTCCCAGTCACTGCTGCCCAGAGCCTCCTGTGTAAAGCAGCACGCAAGAGGAAAGAGGTGAGGAGGGTCATTATAGCACACTTCCACAGGAACTACAGTGCTTATATGCAGTAGGTACTAGCCCATTGCTCAAACATATTAATATGATAATACATTATAGTTTATTCCACCACATGGAAAAAGAATCCTGTTGTCTAAATTTCATCCAAAGCTGCTTTCATTTTATACACCACTGCACAAGGAGTATGTTATGTATCTTGTGTTTTGGAGGCATTCAGCTTTGTCTGTAAGCCATAATCTTCAGTTTCTACCCAAAAGTTTCACACATGTAACCTGTAGCATGTGCTTTTAATAGGTTCTACCTCAGATGATGGAGTTCTGTCATCAGATCCTGATGGACCCCTCTGCTGATCCATGCAGGATGGATGGAGCGCTGCACTGCATTGGAGCTCTAGCTGAGCTCTTACTGAAGGTACAGAGAGGCACATCTCTGGATGGAACTCTAGAAGTATTTTGATCATGTTATCAGCTTCAAGATTTGATGCATTTATATATATATATATATATATCATCCTACAGAAACGGATGTACAGGGAACAAATGGAGTTAATGCTTCAAAACTACATCTTCCCCTTGCTTAATTCTCCCTTGGGTTATCTGCGTGCCAGGGTGAGTGAACCTTCCAGCCTTTCTATGTAAAGCATTTTGAGAGTAAGCAATTATTATGGCTAATAAGAACTTAAGAAAAGTTTATATATTTTGGGACCTGTTGCAACCCAGTTGCTATTGCAGCTGGGTGGGTCATGCAGACACTTCAAATTTTTTACCTTTCAGTGCTTTCAGTTCAACAACTTTAAGTTCATGTCTCGTCTTACATTTTAAGATATTTTTGGGCATTTTTGCCTTTAATGGATAGCAGTACAGTGACGATAGACAGGAAAACAGGGAAATTGAGACACGCATTAAAGGGCCACAAGTAAGACTCAAACCCAGGCTGGCTACATTTTGACCACGTGACCCTGAATTTGATAAGTGAAAGAGGAGGGAGGGAGGAAGGTAGTGAGTGACTGGAACAGCTAGGAGTTGAACTGCAAAACTTCCAGTTAGTAGATGACCTGCTCTAACCCCCTGAGCCACAGCCACCCCACACTGCATGTGGTCAGCTACCAGGGTGATCCATTTAGTTAATGTATTTAGTTTCCTCAGCACAGCAGGTATACTGCAGTCCACATTGACACATCTGGTGAGGGTAAACAGTGACTGCAGTAGTAGACAATTGTAGTGGTGACTTCACATATTTCACTAGAGTGAAAAATATGTACGTGCTGCACAACCCTGTGATTCTCTCTTCTGTTCTGGTAGTCATGCTGGGTACTGCACTGCTTCAGCCCATTGCATTTCCATGATGAGCTGGTACTGAGGAATGCTGTGGAGTTGGTCAAACAGGATCTGATAGATGACAAAGAGATGCCTGTCAAGGTGGAGGCTGCCATTGCTTTACAGACACTGGTCAGCAACCAAGAACAAGGTCTGTGGAGGACAACTGGTCCATTACTATGTTTTAAAACTGAAATCTGTACCAGGTACTATTATTATTTCAGCTGAGCTGGCAAAAGTTGACACTAAAAGTTTCTTTAATGCTGATTGCTCTTTTTTTTTAAATTATGCCCATCAGTGTTGTGAAACTGAACATGATTTTTGGGGGGGATGTTTGGGGGGATGGGGGGGGGGAAGTCAAAAAAGGGGTAAAATTCCTTGAAGAAAACAAACAAAAGAAAAAATCCTAGACTAAATGCATACATTTATGAGTAAAAAGTAGCTAATTTGTGAAGAAAAATTTGCAAATGTACAGGAAAAAATATCTTTGACCAGATTATGAGGAAATAGTTATTTAATAATAACAATTCTTTACCATCAGTGGCCCTGACAGACCCTCATAGAATTTCACCAAATATTACATTCATAAATAATAACAAATAATGCCAAAGAAAGGAAAATGGGTATTCTTATAATTTGGAATTAGAGACTATTTATTATTGTTCCACTAGAAGGATTTGCAGATATTGTCTGAAAGTGAACAGTAATGTAAATTATAAGTGCAAATATGATCATCTTCCATGCAGTGATTTAGTTGCACAGTGGGAGAAATAATTATTTGATCCCCTGACAAAACAGCCTCATTATTGTTATTTTAATTAAGATATAAATGTAAAAACACATTATATGGAAGTTATAAATTGTTTTGCATGTCACTGAGTATAGTATTTAATCTTCTAAAACCTAGCCAGAATACTGGCTCCCACAGCCCACACAGCCAGTCTATGGCTGTGTGCACATGTGGCACATCAATTTCAATCAGTCAATTACAGATACTCCAGATTTCAGCTTGTTATGTGTATAAAGCACACCTGTCCACACAATAAATTTCTCCCGTTCCAACCTCTCCAGCACCATGGGTAAGACCAAAGTGCTCTCAGATGATGTCAAAGATTGTAGGCCTGCACAAGGCTGGAATGGGCTACAAGATCATTTGCAAGAAGCTTGGTGAAAAGGTGACAACTGTTGGTGTGATTATTCAGAAATGGAAGACACATAAAATGACCATTAGTCGCCCTTAGTCTGGACCTACATGGTAAATGAACTGGTTCTTATATAGCACTTTCCTACTCTACTTTGAGCACTTTATACAACATGCCATATTCACCCATTCACACACATTCATACAGGCCCTTTTTTCTACTAAGGGCTTTATATCTAACACATATTCACACTCCAATGGATGCATTGCAGAGCAACTTGGAGTTCAGTATCCGTGCCCAAGAATTTTGGCATGCGGACTGGAGCAGCAAGGGATAGAACCAGCCTTCAGATTAATACCTGCTCTACCTCATGAGCTATAGCCACTCCATGCAAAGCCTTGCCTCATGTAGTGAGGATTATCATGGCAAAGATGGTGGATCAGCCCAAATGTACCATCAAATGTTAGACAAGCCTTTTCTCTCCATTAAAATGAAACTGACATGAAAATTAGAGACTGTTCATTTTTTTGGAAGTGACCAGACTTACAAATTCAACAGGGGATCAGATAACTATTTCCCCCACTGTACTACCTGTACTATTTCTGTACTGTATCTTTTGACTCAGTCCTCAGCAAGTTTCACTTAGACCTTACTCTTTTTTTTTCTTCATGAAGCCAAGCTGTACATCAGGCCTTACATTCGGCCAGTCATGCAGGAGCTTCTGCATGTGGTCAGAGAGACAGAGAACGATGACCTGACAAATGTAATTCAGAAAATGATCTGCGAGTACAACCAGGAAGTAGCCATCATTGCGGTGGATATGACACAGAATCTGGTAGGAAGATAACACAGACTTATTTTACAGTTTCATCATGTGTCAAGGAAACATACATCTTACAGATGCCCTGTGTATGTCTTTTGACTGAGTCTTGTCCTGTTTCCCCTGCTTTATGAATGTTGTTCTAATCTAAGAAGCTTGCTTGTACATTTGTTCTCATTTAGAAGACTTGGTTTAAGGTAAGGGTAAGGCTATCCTTAGATTATGTTAGGTTTATATTAAGTGTAGCTGTGGGTTATGATTTGAGTAAAGATTGAACATTAGGTTTAATGTTAAAGGCAAACTTAAGGTTAAAGTAAGGGTTTAGGTGTAGGATAAGGCTAAGGTAAGTGTCCACAAAATGAATGAAAGTCAGTCAAATGTCCTTGGAAGTGATGGAAACATGTCTGTGTTTGGCAGGCAGAGATCTTCACCAGAGTTCTTCAAAGTGAGGAGTATGAGGAGAATGAAGATAAGACTGTTATGGCTCTTGGCATCCTCAGCACAATTGACACCATCCTCACTGTCATGGAGGACCACAAGGAGGTCTAACATACACACATTATGCACAGCAGTCACTGAGTATTTAAACTGAAATGGCAGTGCCTTTGATGGCTGCAAGGTCGCAGACACTTCTCTCCCCTGTTTGTTTGATTTGTTTGTCCTTGGATGGGTGTCTGGAACAAATTGATTCTGAACTTGTAACAGTGGTGCATGTGATATTTGCTGTCATTTCTTTTCATCTCTCAGATCACTCAACAGCTGGAGGGGATCTGCTTGCAGGTGATTGGACTGGTCTTGCAGAAACCCATCATAGGTATGGCAGGTGTGTGTGCACAGGCAGTCCACTAGCTGTTTTTTGGATGAGGTTTTTAGCTTTTGTGAAACACATACACATTTTCTATTTCTATAGCTCTTATGATCCATAACGCTGGTATCAAAGGAAAACTGCTTAAATTTTCTGCTAGATTTTATCATTATCCAAAGGAGTTTACAGGGACAGTTTTAAAACTGGAGTTCTGAGGTTACTGCTTTTGCAAGAGTCAAAAAAAATCCACATCAGATCTGTGAGTATTGCAGAACACTATGAGTGTGTGCAAAACAATAGTCTTGGTACAGCAGGCAGCTAAAGCAGTTGTAGTCTAACAGAAAATTACATTGTATGATTTTTAAATAATGAATTTGCATTTTATTGCATGAAATAAGTATTTGACACAAATAGAAAAACAGGACTTAATATTTAGTACAGAAACCTTTGTTTGCAGTTACAGAGGTCAGATGTTTCCTGTAGTCCTTGACCAAGTTTGCACACACTTCAGCAGGATTTTGACCCACCCCTACATACAGATCTTCTCCAGATCTTTCAGGTTTTGGGGATGTCGCTGAGTTTCAGCTCCCTCCAAAGATTTTCTGTTGGGTTCAGGTCTGGAGCCTGGTTAGGCCACTCCAGGACCTTGAAGTGCTTCTTACAGAGCCACACCTTAGTTGTCCTGGCTGTGTTTCGGGTCATTGCCATGCTGGAAGACCCTGCCACGATCCATCTTCAATGCTCTTACTGAGGGAAGGAGGTTGTTGGCCATAACCTCACGATACATGACCCCATCCATCCTCCCTTCAATACAGTGCAGTCGTCCTGTCCCTTTTGCAAAAAGGCACTCCCAAAGTATGATGTTTCCACCCCCATGCTTCACAGTTGGGATGGGGCTCTTGGGGTTGTACTCTTCTTCACTTCTTCTCCCTCCAAACATGGTGAGTGGAGTTGATACCAAAAAGCTCTATTTTGGTCTTATTTGACCACATGACCTTCTCCCATGCCTCGTCTGGGTCATCCAGATGGGCACTAGTGAACTTCAGACAGGCCTGAACATTTGCTGGCATGAGTAGGGGGTCCTTGGGTGCCCTGCAGGATTGTAATCCAAGTGTGTTGCTAACGGTCATCTTTGAGACTGTGGTCCCAGCTCTCTTCAGGTCATTGACCAGGTCCCCCCCGTGTTGTTCTGGGCTGATTCCTGACTTTTCTCAGAATCATTACCCCACAAGGTGAGATATTGCATGGAGCCCCAGACCGAGGAAGATTGACAGTCATCTTGTATTTCTTCCATTTTCTATACATTTCGCCAGCAGTTGTTGCCTTCTCACCAAGCTGCTTCCCTGTTATCCTGTAGCCCATCCCAGCCTTGTACAGATCTGCAATTTTGTCCCTGGTGTCTTTAGACAGCTCTTTGGTTATGGGCATGGTGGAGAGGTTGGAGTGGGATTGATTGTCTTTTGTACAAGTAACGAGTTCAAGCAGGTGCAATTAATACAAGTAACTAGTCCAGAATAGGAAGACTTCTTAAAGAAAAACTTAACAGGTCTGTGAGAGCCAGAATTCTTCCCGATTGGTAGGTGATCAAATTCTTATTTCATGCAATAAAATGCAAAATATTTATTTAAAAATCATACCATGTGATTTTCTGGATTTTTTTTTTAGATTCTCTCACAGTTGAAGTGTACCTATGATAAAAATTACAGACAACTCCACTCTGTAGGTGGGAAAACTTACAAAATCGGCAGTGTATCAAATACTTGTTTTCCTCACTATAGGTGCCAGTACTCTATGGTATATCCCTGGTCAAAGGAAAGTAATGCCATAGACAGGTGTAACTTTTTGGGAGGGTACATCTGCTAGCTATTGCAGCTACATTTAGCTTTATTTCATGTTGTAATTATGTGTAAAGTTTGCATGTTAATTCCAAGTGGTGCTTAAACTGGCACTGTTTGGCTTTTCACCTTTCCATTAGCAGTGTTGGCTTGTCTTTTCCTTGTATATCAATGAGGTGGGTGAGTATCATTATCATTCTTTAACTACTGCAGAATTCTACGAAGAGATCCTGTCACTGGCATTTGGCCTTACCTGTCAGACCATCTCCTCCCAGATGTGGCAGCTTTTGGGTGTCCTTTATGAAGTCTTCCAGCATGACTGCTTTGATTACTTCACTGGTATGTCCTACACTCAGATCTGGTTTGGTCTCCACCAACTCTTGACAGTATCTAGCACTTTCCTGCTAGATCAGAGCAAGGCTGCAAATAATTTGCATTTGCATGGTTTTATCCATATTTAACTTCCAGCATCTTTGTGTAACATCCTAAATTTTCTTTTTAAATAATTTTTTTTTTTTTGCCTTTTGGCCTTTATTAGATAGTGAGCAGTGAAGATAGACAGGAAATTGGGAGAAATAGGGGAAGAAATGCAGCAAAGGGCCATGGGTTGGATGCAAACCCCGGCCACCTGCATCACAGATCTACATATCCATCTGCCCACTCTTGGTAGCTGGAGCTCAGGAGGTAGAGCAGGTCACCTACTAATCAGAAGGTTGGTGGTTGTATAAAGTGCTGTGAGTGCTCATAGTAGAGTAGAAAAGAGCTATGTAAAAACCAGTCCATTTACCATCTTTCCATCCATTTTCTTCCAGTTATTTGGGGCCAGGTCGCATGGGCAACTCCCTAAGCAGAGAAGCCCAGGCTTCCCTCTCCCCAGCCATCTCCTCCAACTAATGCCAGGGAACACCAAGGCATTACATGGCTAGTCGAGAGAGATAATCTCTCTTGCATGATCTGCCGTAATTATTTTTAATTACACCGTAATTATTTTTACTATGACTGAATTATTTTTAATTCTGCCGTAATTAGTTTCAATTCCGCTGTAATTATTTTTACTAAGGCTGAATTATTTTTAATTCCGCCTTTTAGTGCCACAACATACTGACAAATCCTGTACATGTATTCGAAGGGTTTGGCAGGGATGTGAGTCGAATTGGTTTCCAGGGTTTTGGCGACAAATCGGTGTGCTGTGCTAATTACACTCGGGGAGCAAATATTGGTAGGGGCATCTCCTTAGCGTCCCTTGCTAATCATGCCCAATGATTGGTAGGGACATAACGGACGCTATTTGATATTTCAAGGGAGGTGCAGGGCAGGTTACGGTATAGATTACCCACTTGAAAATTAACGATAAATAACACATCGTGCACCAGCACAAGCATAACTGCTGGCAGCATTGCTGGCCGCAAAGACTCTGCACGGCAGAATAAATCAGGGCTAAGAGTATACGGAGCGTAATGTGATGAAATCATTTTAATAAAAATTTTTTTTTTGTTGTTGTTGATTACACTGTTTTGTGATCATTTGGAGCTGAAATTGAGATCAGAATTCGATTAATTGCATAGCCCTACCCCTAAATACGTTTTGAGTTTGCTGAAAGTTAGGTCTTAGATCATCTAGAACAGGTTTTTGGAGCCAGGCTTAAGTAGGCATTAGAAGATCTGCAGTTTCCGGCTCTTTTGTTGTTTCATTTTTCAGCCTATTCAACCAAAATCGAATAAATTAAATAGCACTACTATATGTAGGGATACCTGATTGGTGACAGTTTTTCCTTAATATTTTGGTAGTGTCTTCTTACCAATATAGTAAAAACCTAAATATACATCAGAATCTGCATACTAGTTGCCAGGTAGGGTGGAGACAGGATACTGAGGTTGCACCTCCTGCCCAGCCCACTTGTAAGCAAAGAAAGAGCACACCCCTTTAAAAAAAAAAAAAAAAAAGAAGATCTTTATAAACTTCTAGATATCTAGCTAGCTACATAAACTAATTTTTCCCAAAGACTGGTTTGTTCTCTTACCTTGGTATCAAGGTCACATCTCCTGCCCAGCTCTTAGATATGTCTCCAAGCCTTGGCCATTTACTGTTGAGGTTCTGGTGGCACATGATTTTCTTGTTTTCTGGGACTTTTCATGTTGTCAATCTTTATATACAATGTATATGGTAAATTGTTTTCTAGTCTGTGAGAAGCAGTGATTGATAAGTGACAGAATATGCACCATATTAAAGGTGAAGGTTGTAGACGTAGCTTCACAGCTGCTGTCAATTTGTGACTGAAGTGATAGATTAAGCTTTTCTGTGACTACATAGGGGTTGTATCATATAATTCTGACACTATTAAATAGAAATACTAGCTTAAAAAATGGATGATAAAATCCTTGATTATTGTTGGATAAAGCTTATACTAGAACACTGCTGGTGATATTAATTATGTTTGTGTCACAGATATGATGCCTCTTTTGCACAACTACATTACTGTGGATACGGACATGCTTCTATCCAATCCAAAGCACTTAGAGGTCATCTACAGCATGTGCAAAAAGGTATGGCTCCAAACCTCCAGTTATCCAAGTATTGTTGCTGCATTTTGACTAGTAAACTGTTTTGTTGTAGGTATTGACCATGGATTCAGGTGAAGATGCTGAATGTCATGCAGCCAAACTGTTAGAGGTTATCATCCTCCAGTGCAAAGGCAGAGGTATCGACCAGGTCAGGTGCTGCTCTGTACAGAACTTTATTTTCCTGCAATCTGCTTATCATAAAGTCACAATCGTTGTTTTAAACATTCTGCAGCCATAATATTAAAGTGTTTCTAATTGTGTGTATCTGACTTGATTGGTTTTAAAGGAGATGCATGTCTTTTGTGGGTTTTTTTCTTGCCATACTGCTCAAAAAAATTAAAGGAACAATTTGAGAACATGTCAGATCTCAATGGGGAAAAATCACACTGGATTTCTGTACTGACCTGGACTGGATAATGTGTTAGGAATGAAAGGATGCCACATTGTTTGATGGAAATGAAAATTATCAACCTACAGAAGGCTGAATTCAGACACCCTGAAAATCAAAGTGAAAAAATGACATGGCATGGTAGTCTATTTTGCCAAAATTTCATTCCAGCAACTCAAAATGGTACTCAGTAGTTTATATGGCCCCCACCTGCTTGTATGCATGCCTGACAATGTCGGGTTATGCTCCTAATGAGACAACAGATGGTGTCCGGGGGTGTCCCTGGACCAGGGCAACACTGAGCTCCTGGACAGTCTGAGGTGTAACCTAGGTGTACCAAATGGACCGAAACACAGTGTTCCTATTGGATTTAAGGCAGCTAAGTGTGAGGGCCAGTCAATGATATCAATTCCTTCATCCTCCAGGAAATGCCTGCATACTCTTACCACAAAGGCCAGGCTTTGTCATGCACCAGGAGGAACCCAGGACCCACTGCACCAGCATAGGGTCTGACAGTGGCTCAGAGGATTTCATCCCGATACCTGTTGGCAGTCAGAGTGCTGTTGCCTAGCCTGTAGAGGTCTGTTTCCCTCCATGGATACGCCTCCCTAGCCTTTCTGGCAGTGACCCAAAACCAAACCAGTCATGCTGAAGGATGTTACAGGCAGCATAACATTTTCTGCAGTTTGTCCAGACACTGGCACGTCTGTCACATGAGCTAAGGGTGAGCCTGTTCTCATCTGTGAAAAGTACAGGGAGCCAGTATTGGGGTTGCCAATTCTGGTATTCAATAACTAATGCCAAACGGGCACCAGAGTGCTGGTCAGTAGAGGACATTGGACTCTCAGGCCACCCTCAGGAAGTCTGTTTCTGATTGTTTGGTCAGAGACATTCACAGTGGCCTACTCAAGGTAATTTTGTAGGGTTATGGCAGCACTCATGCCGTTCCCCCTTGCATGAAGGAGCAGGTAAAGCTCCTTCTCCTGGGTTAAGGACCTTTTACTGTCTAGCTCTCCTGTGTCACATTTCCACTGACAAGGTGTCAGCGCTCATGCCAGCACTGGTGCTGGTTTCCAGGAACCGGCGAACCCTTTAAGAACAGACCTACGTTTCCACTGCTTTTGAGCTGATCTTTTTTACGTATGTGGCTGTGGGCAGTCCCTCGTTCAAAAAAGGAAGCCAAAGAGTGCAAATATAGCAGAGCCATGCCCTTCTGCTCCTTGCAGACCATAAACTATCTGGTCTAGAACAAAGGAACATGTGACACGTTCCTTGGTTCTAGACCAGCTAGTTTATGGTGTCGGAACAGAACCGCTTTGTTGGCCGAGAATCGAGTGAGTTTGCAGTGGAAAAAGTGCTCAACGGTTCAAGAACTTGGCCCTGGCACCAGCACTATGTCAGTTGGAAAGGGCCACTAGAGTAACTGCTCTTGAGACTGTGCAGGGAGAGACAGCCCTTCTGGCATTGACACGTATTGATGTGCCATCCTGGAGGAGTTGGACTACCTGTGCAACCTCTGTAGGGTCCAGGTATTGATTCGTGCTACCAGTAGTGACATAGAGATTAAGATTAAAAAAAAAAAAAAAAACAGAAAAGATGAGGAGGGAAAAAAATGTAAAGTGTCCTCCACCTGTGAAATAATTTCTGTTTTGGGGGTTGTCTCATTGTTGCCCCTCTAGTGCATCTGTCCTTAATTTCATTAACACCAAAGCAGCTGAAACTGATTAACAACTCCCTCTTCTACTTAACTGATCAGATCAATATCCCAGAGGTTTAATTGACTTGATACTATAGTCTGATTAAGAAGCGTTCTTTATTTCTTTTGAGCAAATGAGTATACACTGTTGCCAATGTTGCAAGTTTTCCCACCCACAAAGAATGGAGAGGTCTGTAATTTTTATCGTAGGTACACTTCAACTGTGAGAGACAGAATCTAAAAAAAAGATCCAGGAAATCAAATTGTATGATTTTTAAATAATTAATTTGCATTTTATTGCATGAAGCAAGTATTTGATACAATAGAAAACAGAACTTAATATTTGGTACAGAAACCTTTGTTTGCAGTTACAGAGGTCAGATGTTTCTTGTAGTCCTTGACCAAGTTTGCACACACTGCAGCAGGATTTTGGCCCACTCCTCCATACAGATCTTCTCCAGATCTTTCAGGTTTCGGGGCTGTCGCTGAGTTTCAGCTCCCTCCAAAGATTTTCTTTTGGGTTCAGGCCTGGAGCCTGGTTAGGCCACTCCAGGACCTTGAAATGCTTCTTACAGAGCCACTCAGTTGTCCTGGCTGTGTTTCTGGTCATTGTCATGCTGGAAGACCCTGCCACGACCCATCTTCAATGCTCTTACTGAGGGAAGGAGGTTGTTGGCCATAATCTCGCGCTACATAACCCCATCCATCCTCCCTTCAATACGGTGCAGTCGTCCTGTTCCATTTGCAAAAAAGTACCCCCAAAGTGTGATGTTTCAACCCCATGCTTCATGACTGGGACAGGGTTCTTGGGGTTGTACTCATCCTTCTTCCTCCAAACACGGCAAGTAGAGTTGATACCAAAAGTATCTGTTTTGGTCTCATCTGACCACATAACCTCCTCCCATGCCTTCTGTGGGTCATCCAGGTAGTCATTGGTGAACTTCAAACAGGCCTGGACATTTTCTGCATGCCCTGCAGGATTGTAATCTGTGACGGCATAGTGTGTTACTAACGGTCATCTTTGTAGTTCTGGGCTGATTCCTGACCTTTCTCAAATATTTATTTCATGCAATAAAATGCAAATTGATTATTTAAAAGTCATACAATGTGATTTACTGAATTTTTTTTTAGATTCTGTCTCTCACATTTGAAGTGTAGCTACAATTAAAAATTACAAACCTCTCCATTCTTTGTAGGTGGGAAAACCTGCAAAATTGGCAGAGTATCAAATGCTTATTTTCCCCCACTGTCTATACGGTTATGATGTTAGATGTTAGTGTAATTATGCCTGAAGCTGGAAAGCCAGGGTAATGTCTGGGAGTAGGTTTGAGTATGTTCATGTTTACATTTTGAATAAACAGTGAAATTCTTGCTGCTGTTTTCTTTCTGCAGTGCATCCATCTGTTTGTGGAGGCAGTGCTGGAGCGTTTGATGCGGGGGGTGAAATCCAGTGAGCTAAGGACAATGTGTCTCCAGGTTGCCATTGCTGCTCTGTACTATAACCCAGCTCTGCTCATCCACACTATGGACAACATGCACTTTCCACACAACCTGCAGCCCATAACCACACACTTCATCAACCAGTGGATGAACGACACAGAGTTCTTCCTGGGGTAAGTGAAGGTTGTTTATTGCTTATACCTAGGTCTAGGTAGGGTGGGGAAATTCTGGATACATGTTCTTAAATAAGTGAATATTGCCAAAAAAAATTTTTTGATTCCATGTTTTTATGGATTTTATGTATAATTGTGACCTGTATGGGGGGGGGGGGGGATTTCTATTTTACTGAGCAGCAAACTTATATGAGCTGCTTAGAACAGCTCTACAAGATTAAAAATGATGAGCTATATTTGACAAATAGATCTTTTACTTATGATAATTTATGTATCTGCTTGTTAATTACAGCTAGTGTTTAGCTTTACATAAAAACCAGAAACAGAGGGAAACCCAGCTGTTTCCACAGTTCAAAACCACACTTTTCATTACTACTGATTAACAAGTATTAGCTCATTTGTTTAATGTGTACAGAAAATTAATGGTAAAAATGCTATTTTCAGATTTTAGAGGTATATACCAGGGTTCTAGCAAGACAAAAATTTCAGCCCTGTGCATATGTTGGGTGGCTGTAGCTCAGTAAGTAGAGCAGGTCACCTACTGATCGGAAGGTCAGCGGTTCGAATCCTGGCTACTCCAGGCTACATGCCAATGTATCCTTGGGCAAGATACTTAACCCTAAGTTGCTCTCCGACCGTTCTGTCGGAGTATGAATGCGTGTGAATGCTAGTTAATTAAAAAAGCACTTAGCTTAATTAATGATGGAAGTGCTTGTATGAATGGGAGTGCATGGGTGAATGCAAACAGGTTGTATAAGCGCTTTGAGTGCTCTGATTGAGTAGAAAAGCGCTATATAAGAACTAGACCATGTGTTGGGGTGATGAGGCTAATTAGCATTAGATTGCTAATTAGGTTGCTAATGCTAAACACTAAGTGCCGTGCCAGCTTGCTAAATCAGTGATGGTGAACAGTTGGATAATATGTATGTAATATTCTGTGATAATGTCCATCCATCCATTCACTTCCGCTTATCCTGGTCAGGGTCGCGGGGGGGCTGGAGCCTATCCCAGCTGTCATAGGGCGAGAGGCAGGGTACACCCTGAACAGGTCGCCAGCCTGTCACAGGGCCAACACAGAGAGACGAACAACCTTTCACACTCACATTCACACCTATGGGCAATTTAGATTAGCCAATTAACCTAACCCCAGTAAGTGCATGTCTTTTGGAATGTGGGAGGAAACCGGAGTACCCGGAGGAAACCCACGCAAGCACGGGGAGAACATGCAAACTCCACACAGAGAGAGGGAGAGGCCTGGGCCAAGGTGGAATCGAACCCAGGTCTTCCAGATGGTATCCTATCTGTGAGGCAACAGTGCTAACCACTGCGCCACCGTGCTGCCCTGTGATAATGTTTTTTTAATTAATTAATTTTTTTTATTTTAAACCGTTGTTTAACCAGGCAAACAGATTAAGAACAAATTCTTATTTACAACTGTGGCCTGGCAAAAGGGGAAGCCTTTTGAAGGGAAAGGAATAATGGTTGATCCTGCGGGTCATTAAAGGCACCTGAATCTGATTTGATCATGTGACTTGATGCCGATGGGGAGTGTGGATCCCTTTAGTTTGTTTTACAATGCTCTGAAAATAAGATGCATGTTTATCTGCAGCTGTTATTAATAAACTTTCCTTAAGCAACACATCAGTGTGTTATCGTTGTGAGTCTATGAAGACAAGAAACAAGACAAGCTCCTGGGATTTTATGTTTAATAGGAAGCCCAGAATTGTCCTTTGAGCTCCCCTTTTTCTCTGCTTCCCCCTCGGTTTCACACTGGTCGCTGTTTTGCCCTGCAAAATGAAGCGTAAACAGGACTTTTGTGAGATTGTGAACTAAACTGGCTGTGCCCAGTGGTAGATTGTAAATTGCGGTGAAATAATACTATAGTGCTGGGATCCAGCCAGAGGAAAGAAAAATCAGTTTGGTATCAGCGACGTGTGCAGAGTGTTCAACTGCTTGTTAATTGCAATGATAGAACAGTTACGATAGCAAACCCGTGTGAAATTCTCAGCCTAGCACAAGACGACCTCAGCGTGGTGCAGTGGGCAATAATCCACTCGCTAGAACCCTGCATACTCACTACCCTTGCCAACACGCTGACTGTAAATAAAAGATGAATGTAGCAACTTTAGCCATTTTGTAAATTTTTTTGTTTTTAACCCTTTAACACCGATAGTGTCTCCAACACAATGTATTTCAAATGTCTGTTTGTGGACTTCCAACAACGATTACTGTGTTGGTTGTGAAGCACAGTTTCTCAGCTTTCAGAAAGCATTTGAATTTTTCCAATAGGACAAACTGTTGTATAAGTACAGTATGGAAGATAGGCTTCTCATTAGTCAGGGGCTGGCTGTGGCTCTGGATGTTTTGGTTAAAATCTGAACATCAGTGAATCAATTCCTGGCTCCTCCATTTAGCATGTCAAAGTACTGTTGGACAAGATAAGGTAGCCCAAATTGTCCCATGCACCCATTTGTGCTTGTATATGTGTGTGATAAAGCTCTTTACGCATATAACAAAAAGGTCCAATTAGACTTTCACACCTGTGCAGAGAACCTTCCCAAACTCTGTGCTCTATGACAATTTTTACCTACTGTGTACAGAAGTAATGAGCAGTTAGACAAAGGAGCCATTTATGTTTAGGTCAGCCCTATAGCAAAAAGTTTTTTTCCATTTTGCCCACAAATTTAAAAAATGAGATGCAACAGTGTTAATCAGGAAACTTTAGAGATGTTTGTCGTTGTTTTTCTGACCCCCCCCCCCCCCCCCCCCGAATTCATTGTTTACTTTTGATTACTTATTAGCTTTGTTCAGTTTAGCCCAATTTATGTATCAGTAATCTCTTTTTACTCCTTTTAAAGTATAGATTGCTATCTAATTTGTGTGAATACATTTTTTTTTTTTTTTTTTGCTCTAAAAAAAAGCCTTCATTGTCAGAAACTGTCCTTCCTCTGTCTGATCCACTCTACAGACTTCATGACCGTAAGATGTGCATCATTGGACTGAGTGTTCTAATTGAGCTTCCTAACCGGCCAGCTGTGCTGGATGCAGTTGCTGCCCAGATTGTCCCCTCCATTCTACTCCTTTTCCTGGGCCTCAAACACCTTAATGCTTCCCGCCTAATCAACAAACCAGAGCTGCTTACCTGTGCAGAGGCTCAGGATGAAGACCAGAACGGTGAGACCAGAGAGCAGGGAGTGGTGGTTAGGGTGAGCTATAGAAGCAGAGAAACTAAAGCAGAATGAATGTAGATAGAAAGAAAGCAAAGAGTCTGAGATTTTGCCTTTTTTGTCTGCATCAAATTAGCTACTACTCACCAGTGCTGAGTTTAACTTAGCTGCACCACATTTTCTTTCTCACTTGCTCTAATTTGCTTCAGTTATACATTAAGGAATTAGAGCCTTAAACCATGGCTACTTTTGTGGGGCTTACTCATAAATTATAGTTGTGATTAAGGCTGTATCCTGGGACTCTGGTAGTTGAATATATTAATTTCAGTGTTAGTTTGAGAAAATATTTACTCTTAATAGAAAAGTTTACATTTTTCTACAGGTGAAAAGCTGGATGTGCAGAGGGGTAGAGGGAGGGATAGAAAACAACAATTCAGCATTCAAGTTCAACATTTTCTGATCTTCAACAGCCATCACAACTGAATCAATATTTTTGTGAGGGCATCTGCTTATTTTCCCCTCTTTACATAATCATATAATGGAGTTTAAAATGCTGATCATGTATGCCAATGTCTATGGGATAAATCTGGTCAATGACTTCTGTTATTGCCTTCCTTTATTTTCTATCATCTAATAAAGGTCATAAATATTCTCCACTGTAATATTCTACCCAATAGTAATAATTTTTCCATTTAGATTTTTTTAACCACTGTGAAGCTGAAGATCTAATAAAAAAAAATCATGATTGTAGGGAAACACACACAAAAAAACATCTATTTTATAGTTGTCAACTTATCGAGAGATTTCAACAACAATAAATGCCTTCCCATTACACTCTTACAAAAGGGTCTTGTGCTGAGAACCACTGCCTCAAACCCAAACAAACTGCAAACTGCAAATATTTCTTTAAAAATCCCAATACTGTATCCTAAATGGCTGTATTATTTTGTTTATGGTAGAGGAAATTCCAAGTGATGAAGATGAGATGAACGAGAATGGTAACATGCAGCAGTCCAGCATGTCAGCAGGCCAAGGAGGCGAGGATGATGATGATGATGATGATGAAGATGACTACTGGGATGATGATGGTTTTGAGGGAACGCCTCTGGAGGAGTACAGCACGCCTCTGGACTATGACAATGGAGAGGACGAGTATCAGTTCTTCACGTCCGCCCTGCTCAGTAGGTTATCATTTAAATATTAGTAAGAAATTGACTCAGGACCTCTTTATTGTATTTTTCTGGGGAATTGGCAGCAGGATGGTTCTTCTGTGGGTCAGGCTTGTTCAGGTGCAACAGCGTGGGTTCTTTCTCGAACCACCGATTTTGTGATGCTGTTGAAGAATGTTGTTGCCATGGGAGTTTGAGAGTTCTGTGTTTATTTTTCTTAAAATATTCACTTTTTCTCAGTTTAGTTTCACTGTTGTTCCCCTGGTCATCCACACTACCTGCAGTGACTATGCCCCACAAGAGGGGGTCGCACCACAGTTTGACAACCACTTTCTTTTTATCTAATTTTATTCTTTACATAAACATTTTTCATTCACTTTTACAAGACAATTACAAGACATTATTCTAACCTTCAGAAACTTGATTGGATTCAGCAAAACTGAAATGATTTAATATTGCATACATAAACAGTCTAATGGTGATCAATAAATTGGCCCACTGTCTATAAGCAATTTTTCCCACTGGAGTAAACAAACAGTATAAAAACAATGATATTGAGGAAAATTTGATATATACATTAATTTTTTATAAAGCAATGTATCCTAATAATTCAATCCAGGCAATCGTAGAAATGCACAGCACACTTGAGTCAGTAAGCTTAATCCACAATATGATGGATAAGACAGAAAATGTTTACTAAATCAGTGCCTAATAAACAGAATTTTCTTCAAATAGATTTCCCACTGTAAAAAAAAAAAAAATCTAACAAACCAAACTTAATGTAGACCAGCTAATGGTTTTAGCGTCACCTAATCTGCATGACACCACCCTCACACTAACATCCTGTGTGTGTTAGGGGTTCAGAGTTCTGATCCAGCCTGGTACCAGTGTTTGACTGCTGCTCTCAGTGACGACCAGAAGAAACAGCTTCAGGAGATCTACAGCATCTCACAGCAGAGGAGGAGCAGTGCAGCTAAAGGCCAGTGGTGAGCGACAACACGAGGAAAGTGAGAGGTGATAGAAACATAGGCAAAGGATGCTCAGAAAACTCTATTAGACTTCTTTAAATGCTAACATTGCACCAAAGGGTTGTTCTGTCCTAGTCTTCATAGTTTGAAGTTAAGATTTTCAAATTTCTAGCACACACTTTGCCACACACATCAAGATGTGTGTGAGCATCAATGCATTATTTTGTCTAAAGCCTATGACAAATTTGACAACTTTAGTGTTCCTACTGATCATTCTACTAGATGAGGGGGAAAAAATACACATTCAAGCGAAAAATACTCGTGTAAAGAAAACACTGTTGTTCCATCCCAAGTTGAATTTGATCTTGTGTTTTCAGAGTGCTGAAGAGAGAATTGAGCTGTAGAATCAAAGAAGAGAAAAGCTGGTCTGAGCTGAAGTTTACTTCAGTCCAATCTGAACAATGTCTGCTGACATCAGACCACATCTGAACAGATCCTACCAAAACCTGTTCCCAGGGTTTCATTTGAACTGGATGGAGCTGGGTGCTGGGTGCTGGGTGGTGGGTTGGAATCACAACAGTTGGTGACTTGCTGCACTGCACAAGGCCCCGACTGGAATATTACGTTCACTGGGACAGAGCCACTGGCCTGTGAGAGCCCGTGGGTGTGCATTTGTGACTGTGTTTGTCTCTGTATACATGAGGAAAAGGTGTGCATTATAAATATAAAGGTTCTTGACCAGCACAATACACATTTTTTGTACAGTGCAGTCCTTCAATTTGTGACTAAGTAACTGTGTTTGCGTGTTTGTCTCTAAGAGAAACTGTAAAAAATAAAAATGCATCAGAGTGTGTTTTTGTACATACTGTAACCCCCCCTTCCCCCCGAAGCTTAGACTGTGGATGGAAAGAAAGTCGAAGGCCTTTGACTATATTACATAGATAAAATAGGAGAGGAATTTCAGGAGATGCCATTTTTGGCCGTGTTTGGATTTGTCTTTTTAAGGTTTGTAGGAATCAATTTAAAAACATCCAAAATCTTCATGCAACATTTTTCTTAGTTGTTTCATTTTTCTGTACTTTCTTTACTCCTTACCTTTACCAAACATAATTTTTGGTGTTTTGGCACATGACCTGCTGAACTAGTACAGTTAGTACAGCTAAAAAGAGTATAAGCCTTTGTAAATGCCAGGATTTTTGAATTGATTACTCATAAAATGTGATTTTAAAATGTGTCAACATATAAAAAAAAAACCTCTGACTTTTTACCTTTTTACAACAAACACCTCCATGTTTCCTGTAGCTACATAAGAATTCTGGAACATTCCTCTCTACAAAACTGCTTTGGTTAACATATTATTGGGATGTTTTGATTCTTATTTTTCAAACATTCTGTTTTTGTTTCAGTGTTTTTGTTGTAGTAGGTACTGTACATAAACACACATTCTAGCAAGTTGTAGAGGATGTTTTTTTCCTGTTGTCTTTGGGTTCTTTTCCCCTCTTTTTGAATTACACATTGTACTTATGATCTTTGGAGAACAGTCATTCTTTAGAATGAGTAGTCCTGAATTTAGTCAATTTGTGTTTTTGTAGATTGATAAACACCAAGGTCTTTTGCATAGATTGTATAATTATTTCATTTATAAAGTGCCAATTCACAACAACAGCTGTCTCAAAGTGCTTCATATTGTAAGGTAAAGGCCATACAATATTATCTCCCTGCCAACGCCAAGCAAGGAGTTGGTGCTGCTGGAGGAAGACCCTTAAAAGAGGAGAAGATGTTCAGCAAAACCAGGCTCAGGGAGGGCCAGCCAACTCCCTCAACTGGTTGAAGGGTTTAGGAGGGTTTAGGACAGCAAATGGGACAAATCACAAATGAGGAGCGAGTGAAAAGCAGAAGTGCTCCATATATCAAGGGAAGTCACACAACAGCATGAGGCTCAAATGATCCAGATTCAAGTTCACATGATCCTATCTTTAATTCTTTCCCACATAAAGGCAATATTTGACAACAACTCGAATAAGCATCCAAGGGGAAAAGAGAAGGTTGAGGCCTTATTTCAAAAGTGTGTAGGGTGTCTCTCTCTTCCAAATCCAAAGTTTTGTTGTTTTTTTTTTTCCCCTGGGGTCAAAAATTTGGTCTTAAAAGGGGGCTCTTTTCAGGTTTTGAGAAAATCTTCCTAAAATTACTATGGAGTTTAATGGAGGAGTTGGAAGGAACTCCCTGTACTTGAATCCCCACAGTTTCAAAAGTTTACATCTGTCAGGGTTGTAGATTACACATGATTTAAAAGTAGAGGAGTGGCTCTACATTTTGATGATAAAATGATGAATGATGACTGTGTAGCAAACTGTGGACACAGCGGCAGTTTAAGGAGAAAAATGTCAGATGAAAAATTTGAAGTCTCCCGCTCTACTAATTAGGCTCCCAGTCTAGCCAATGGAATACATACCCATTATAAATTTTTGCAAAGGTTGTAAAAGTGCATCAAACTTAAACTGGAACTATAAAAGATATTGAAAAGATAAATACAAGATTAATAGTTTAATGTCTTTACTTTGTTTTAAAGTTGGAGTGATGTCTGTAGCTGAAAGTATGTGGAAGTAGTTATATAACACAACAGTCTTCATGTAGTGCAACAATTCGTCTTTTAAGATCCTCAGAGAGTTCTTTGCCATGAGGTGCCATGTTGGAACTTTAAGTGACCAGTATGAGAGAGTGTGAGAGCTGTACTACAAAATTGAACACACCTGCTCCCTATGCACACCTGACACCTAGTAACACTAACGAGTCACATGCCATTTTGGAGGGGAAATAACAAGCAGTGCTCAGTTTGGACATTTACGGGTGTAGTCTCTTAGGGGTGTACTCACTTTTGTTGCCGCTGGTTTAGACAGTAATGGCTGTATATTGAGTTATTTTGAGGGAAGAATAAATTTACACTGTTATATAAGCTGCACACAGACTACTTTTCATTGTGTCAAAGTGTCATTTTGTCAGTGTTGTCCCATGGAAAGATATACTTAAATATCTGCAGAAATGTGAGTGGTGTACTCACTTTTGTTATACACTGTATATTCCCACCCCCAAATTTTCCCCAAGATATTCAGGATTATTTATCAAACCACTCTGTTAAGAATGTGCAAAAAATAAATAAAAAGAATGGGGGTGAAATAAAAATATTTTGCTCCCCAGGGGAACAAAAGAACTAAGCAAAGTCCTAGACCAAGTATATGATATTCTTGAACAAAACTGAATTGCTGACTGCCCCCCCCCCTTTTTTTTTAAAGACTTTTGCACTTTTATGTCCTCCAGTGGTAGGCAATACTCACTTTGTATCAGGGGTAAACCTTATCCCTGAGTGCTCTTGACCCCCACTCCCTAACTGTACCATCCATACCAAAAACAAAAAAGGGAAAAGAACAAAACACCTTATAGCACTCGTAACTCATTTGTCTCCCACTCACACGCAAACAAGCTCTGTGTCTCTCTGACACTCGCTTAGATTCACACGCACACACACACAGCAACGCTGTAAGTGACACACACATACTGCACACATACCGCACTGCTCAGAGAGACGCACACACACACTCCAGTTGCTAAACATTACAACCATTTTTCCTTTTTCTCTTTCTCTCTGTCTGTCTCTGAGCCACACATACACACACACACTGACTCAGATACACACACACAGATAGTAACAGAGACATGTTTCCTTTTCCTATGTGATTCAGCTTTAGAGTTTCCCAGATTCCTGACCTTTTTTTTTTCAGGTGCATAATTTAAAACAAAGAATTTAACCAAGCTTTTGCTTTATCTAATAACTGAGCGAGGGATGTCTCCCTCTTTATTGTTTATATTTACCACAACCTTGATATTTGTCCTCTGGACTTTATTCATCCTTAATTTTGTTTTACCTGTTTTTTTAGGATTTCATCCCTTTTTTTTCCCATTGCAGTATCAGCCCACTTGTTCCCCCACACACAGATACACACACACAAACACACATATACACACACACACACAGAGGCCTCCTCATTCACACTTTTAGTTGCAACTTTTACTAACAATTTCATGCCAATTTATTAGTCTCTATTTATTCACACAACACTTTTGTTACAATTTTTATTTTCTGCCAACGTATACCATGAAAAGATCGCCTGAAATATTGGTTATGTTCAATTTTATCTAAAAAAAAACAGCCATCAGTCTATCAAACAAGCAAGTCATTGTTTTTAAGTCTTTCATCAATTACAAGGCCTTCAACTTGTAATACATAAGCTTGTTACTGTCAGTCAGTGATTACAAATATGCCATCACCGAGGCATGCCAAAAAAGAATGGTAACGCTTTCTTTTACGGCCGTCTATGCTTAATTTACAGGGATTTATCCTGTAAGTAAATTTAAAATAATCTGGTAAAGGCAGAATTATTTCTGTAGTCAAAGCTTGTTTAAGCTGCCTTTGATAAGGGCCATTTGGGTCCGGGTCCTCTGGTATGCCACTCTGTGCTTTAAACACTTCCTCTAGTCTTTCCCTGAATTCAAAAACACCCTCTCCATCTTTCTGTTTATACTGATGGATTTTGTCATAGTTTGGGGGTGGAATTAGTGTTTGTCTTGTCTGCAGCACCACTCCCTCAACTCCCTGCCTTAAATCAGCTGAATCATGAGGCAGTGTTGCTCCCCCCGCATCTTTCCCAGTGAAATCTCCTCTCACTCTTCCCCAGTCATGTTTAAAATGGTTTCTAAATACTGAAACCATTTCATCCCCATTTAAATTGAATGAGGCTTGTAACCCTGCAACCTCTGTTGCCCACAGGTCTACATTGACTTTGTGAGATGTCAGACCTTTAACTGCTTCTAGCATTTCTGCATTTGTCCATAGTCTAAAAACTAAAATTGTTGGTGCATTATCACCGCCAACACCCCTATGTGGATTAGCTACTTCCACCATAGGAAATGTGTTCACTGGCGGCCGTAGAGAGTCTAGGGGTCCCACACAACAATCACAACTCCCAGTCCCCGGGCGGTGCTTTAGACCAAATTTACATAGAAGGGGATCTAAGTCTGGATATCCTCCTTGTACCAGGGCAATCACATTCCCTGTCTGCTTACTTTTATCTTGGCTCCTAAGCCCCCTTCTTTCTACCTCTAGTCTTTCTTTTTCAACTTTCCTCTTCCCTTTCTTTGTTGCCACACTTATTTTTAATTTTTCCACCAAATCTTCACATACTTTTAACTCTAGCTTTCCACTAAACCCATACTTTTGCTTCCATTTATCACAAAATGTTGTGTTGCCCGGAGAGTATCTCTCCATATATTTTAAATCCCCTTCTAGGGTAGGCTTACTCTCTTTAATATCCGTGCTTCCCATTTTATTCCCCTTATTGGGACCTAATGCCAAATCCACCCTTCACTGTGTACTTCAACAGACCACAAGACCACAAGGTTCTTTGTGCTGCTGCTTCCACTTCAATGGCGGCTTTCACTCTCTTGAGTCACTCACATCCACACACACGTAAGCGTATTTATGGCACCTATTTTAACCCTCTTTTTACAGCGAGAGAGCACCTACGGTACCGTCTTCCCAGCCCGAGCAGACCTGTGCTTCCCCGGCCCAGAAATTAATTTGAAACACGAGGACACAGCGGTAACTGCTGGGGAAAACCTGTCTTCCCAGCCCGAGCAGACCGCTGGGGAAAACCCGTCTTTCCAGCCCGAGCAGACCTGCCCCTCCCACGGCCCAGAGGTTAGTTTGAGCCCAGAGAGCAGAGCGGTAACTGCTGGAGAAAACCAACTCCTTCTGGTGAGTCAGCCTTACTTAAAACGCAGCAAGGGGGACGTCCTCCAAGCTCTCTCGGAACAAATAGGAA